>NC_089845.1:155332563-155632563 GCF_035609145.1 Eleutherodactylus coqui | reverse complement strand
ATTCTATTTGGCCTGCCTGTGTCAGTCCTAAGGGCTTTGGGTACGTGTGTGCTGCGTGGAGAATGTAAAAAAATCAGACGCAACCAGCTACGGTTGAGTGCAGCCTTGCGCCAATTTCTTTCCTGCCTGGGAAATACCTGCTCTGCCACAGTTAGTAACTCTGCAACAGTAAAGTTCTGTGACAGTTTTGCAGGGCCGCAACACAGTTATTAAACTTATTATTCAGTGAATAGACGCAGTGGGCCTATCCTTTTAAACAAAAGGGAAGAAATTATATTTGGCCAGCCTCTGTCAGTCCTAAGGGCTCTGGGTACGTCTGTGCTGCGTGGAGAACGTAAAAAAATCAGACGCAACCAGCTACGGTTTACTGCAGGCTTGCGCCACTGTCTTTCCTGACTGGCAAATACCTGCTCTGCCAGAGTTAATAACTCTGCTACACTAAAGTTGTGTGACACTTTTTCAGGGCCACACCACAGTTATTAAACGTATTGTTCATTGAATATACGCAGTGGGGCCCTCCCTTTGCAAAAAAGCGAAAAAATTATATTTGACCTGCAGGCTTGCGCCAATTGATTTCCTGCCTGGGAAATCAAATCACTGGTAATGCAGCATGCTGAGGGGTAGGGGTAGGCCTAGAGGACGTGGACGCGGCCGAGGACGCGGAGGGCCAAGTGAGGGTGTGGGCACAGGCCGAGCTCCTGATCCAGGTGTGTCGCAGCCGACTGCTGCGCGATTAGGAGAGAGGCACGTTTCTGGCGTCCCCACATTCATCGCCCAATTAATGGGTCCACGCGGGAGACCTTTATTAGAAAATGAGCAGTGTGAGCAGGTCCTGTCCTGGATGGCAGAAAGTGCTTCGAGCAACCTATCGTCCAGCCACAGTTCTGCGCCGTCCACTGCTGCAAATCCGAATCCTCTGTCTGCTGCTCCTCCTTCCTCCCAGCCTCCTCACTCCACTACAATGACACATGCTCAGGAGCGGGAACACTCCCAGGAACTTTTCTCGGGCCCCTGCTCAGATTGGGCAGCAGTGGTTCCTCTCCCACCAGAGGAGTTTATCGTCACTGATGCACAACCATTGGAAAGTTCCCGGGGTCCGGGGGATGAGGCTGGGGACTTCCGCCAACTGTCTCAAGACCTTTCAGTGGGTGAGGAGGACGATGACGATGAGACACAGTTGTCTTGCAGTGAGGTAGTAGTAAGGGCAGTAAGTCAGAGGGAGCAGCGCACAGAGGATTCGGAGGAAGAGCAGCAGGACGATGAGGTGACTGACCCCACCTGGTGTGCAACGCCTACACAGGACAGGTCTTCAGAGGGGGAGGCAAGTGCAGCAGCAGGGCAGGTTGCAAGAGGCAGTGCGGTGGCCAGGGGTAGAGGCAGGGCCAGACCGAAAAAATCCACCAAGTGTTTCCCAAAGCGCCCCCTCGCGCCATGCCACCCTGCAGAGGCCGAGGTGCTCAAAGGTCTGGCAGTTTTTCACCGAGACGCCTGACGACCGACGAACACTGGTGTGCAACCTTTGTCGCACCAAGATCAGCCGGGGAGCCACCACCAACAGCCTCACCACCACCAGCATGCGCAGACATATGATGGCCAAGCACCCCACAAGGTGGGACGAAGGCCGTTCACCGCCTCCGGTTTGCACCGCTGCCTCTCCCCCTGTGCCCCAACCTGCCACTGAGATACAACCCCCCTCTCAGGACACAGGCACGACCGTCTCATGGCCTGCACCCACACCCTCACCTCCGCTGTCCTCGGCCCCATCCACCAATGTCTCGCACCGCACAGTCCAGCCGTCACTAGCGCAAGTGTTGGAGCGCAAGCGCAAGTACGCCGCCACGCACCCGCACGCTCAATCGTTAACCGTCCACATAGCCAAATTTATCAGCCTTGAGATGCTGCCGTATAGGGTTGTGGAAACGGAGTCCTTCAAAGCTATGATGGCGGCGACGGCCCCGCGCTACTCGGTTCCCAGTCGCCACTACTTTTCCCGATGTGCCGTCCCAGCCCTGCACGACCACGTCTCCCGCAACATTGTACGCGCCCTCACCAATGCGGTTAGTGGCAAGGTTCACTTAACTACGGACACGTGGACAAGCACAGGCGGGCAGGGCCACTACATCTCCCTGACGGCACATTGGGTGAATTTAGTGGAGGCTGGGACAGAGTCAGAGCCTGGGACCGCTCACGTCCTACCCACCCCCAGAATTGCGGGCCCCAGCTCGGTGGTGGTATGTTCGGCGGTGTATGCTTCTTCCACTAAAGCACCCTCCTCCTCCTCCTCCTCCTCAACCTCTGTCTCGCAATCTAGATGTGTCAGCAGCAGCAGGACGTCGCCAGCAGTCGGTGTCGCGCGGCGTGGCAGCACAGCGGTGGGCAAGCGTCAGCAGGCCGTGCTGAAACTACTCAGCTTAGGAGATAGGAGGCACACGGCCCACGAACTGCTGCAGGGTCTGACAGAGCAGACCGACCGTTGGCTTGCGCCGCTGAGCCTCCAACCGGGCATGGTCGTGTGTGACAACGGCCGTAACCTGGTGGCGGCTCTGCAGCTCGGCAGCCTCACGCACGTGCCATGCCTGGCCCACGTCTTTAATTTGGTGGTTCAGCGCTTTCTGAAAAGCTACCCACGCTTGTCAGACCTGCTCGTAAAGGTGCGCCGGCTCTGCGCACATTTCCGCAAGTCCCACACGGACGCTGCCACCCTGCGCACCCTGCAACATCGCTTTAATCTGCCAGTGCACCGACTGCTGTGCGACGTGCCCACACGGTGGAACTCTACGCTCCACATGTTGGCTAGGCTCTATGAGCAGCGTAGAGCTATAGTGGAATACCAACTCCAACATGGGCGGCGCAGTGGGAGTCAGCCTCCTCAATTCTTTTCAGAAGAGTGGGCCTGGTTGGCAGACATCTGCCAGGTCCTTCGAAACTTTGAGCAGTCTACCCAGGTGGTGAGCGGCGATGCTGCAATCATTAGCGTCACCATTCTTCTGCTATGCATCTTGAGAACTTCCCTGCAAACCATAAAGGCAGCCGCTTTGCGCTCGGAAACAGAGCCGGGGGAAGACAGTATGTCGCTGGATAGTCAGAGCACCCTCCTGTCTATATCTCAGCGCATTCAGGAGGAGGAGGAGGAGCATGAGGAGGATGAGGAGGAGGGGGAAGAGACAGCTTGGCCCACTGCTGACGGTACCCATGCTGCTTGCCTGTCATCATTTCAGCGTGTATGGCCTGAGGAGGAGGAGGAGGAGGAGGATCCTGAAAGTGATCTTCCTAGTGCGGACAGCCATGTGTTGCGTACAGGTACCCTGGCACACATGGCTGACTTCATGTTAGGATGCCTTTCTCGTGACCCTCGCATTCAACGCATTCTGGCCACTACGGATTACTGGGTGTACACACTGCTCGACCCACGCTATAAGGAGAACCTTCCCAGTCTCATTCCCGAAGAGGAAAGGGGTTCGAGAGTGTTGCTATACCACAGGACCCTGGCGGACAAGCTGATGGTAAAATTCCCATCCGACAGCGGTAGTGGCAGAAGGCGCAGTTCCGAGGGCCAGGTAGCAGGGGAGGTGCGTAGATCGAGCAGCATGTACAGCCCAGGCAGTGCAACAGTCTTTAAGGGCCTGGCCAGCTTTATGGCTCCCCAGCAAGACTGTGTCACCGCTCCCCAGTCAAGGCAGAGTCGGCGGGAGCACTGTAAAAGGATGGTGAGGGAGTACGTAGCCGATCGCACGACCATCCTCGGTGACGCCTCTGCCCCCTACAGCTACTGGGTGTCGAAGCTGGACACGTGGCCTGAACTAGCGCTGTATGCCCTGGAGGTGCTTGCTTGTCCTGCGGCTAGCGTCTTGTCGGAAAGGGTGTTTAGTGCGGCTGGGGGAATCATCACAGATAAGCGTACCCGCCTGTCAACCGACAGTGCCGACAGGCTAACACTCATCAAGATGAACAAAGCCTGGATTTCGCCAGACTTCTCTTCTCCACCAGCGGACAGCAGCGATATGTAAGCAATACGTAGGCTGCACCCGCGGATGGAAGCTACGTTCTCTCTCACCATCCAAAACGGGGACATTTCTGCTTCATCAATCTGTGTCTAATATTCCTCCTCCTCCTCCTGCTCCTCCTCCTGAAACCTCACGTAATCACGCTGAACGGGCAATTTTTCTTAGGGCCACAAGGCTCACTCATAATTTTTCTAAACAATTTTTATATGTTTCAATGCTCTTAAAAGCGTTGAAACTTTAACTTTAACCAATTTTTCGTTACACTGGGCTGCCTCCAGGCCTAGTTACCACTTAAGCCACATTAACCAAAGCGATTAATGGGTTTCACCTGCCGTCTTGGTTGGCCATGGCCAATTTTTTGGATGTACATTAGTACTGTTGATACAGCAATTTTTGTGGGCCCTCGCCTACAGTGTAATCAAATGAATTTTTAGCCCACCTGCATTACAGCTGACGTTACATCCGCTGTGTTGGGCAATGCAATGGGATATTTCTGTGTACCGCCGGTGGCTTCCTGGCACCCACCCATGCTGTGGGTCCACAGGGAATTATAAATGCATCTGTTTCCACTTGTAAAGAACCCCAGTCTGACTGGGGCATGCAGTGTTGGCCGAAGCCCACCTGCATTAAGCACGACATTACTACCTCAGCTGTGTTGGGCAATGCAATGGGATATTTCTATGTACCGCCGGTGGCTTCCTGGCACCCACCCATGCTGTGGGTCCACAGGGAATTATAAATGCATCTGTTTCCACTTGTAAAGAACCCCAGTCTGACTGGGGCATGCAGTGTGGGCCGAAGCCCACCTGCATTAAGCACGACATTACTACCTCAGCTGTGTTGGGCAATGCAATGGGATATTTTTGTATATCGCCGGTGGGTTCCAGGGAGCCACCCATGCTGTCGGTCGACAGGGACTTCACAATAGGGAGTTGTACCTGCCTGTGTCTATGAATTAAAAAGCCCGGTCTGACTGGGGCATGCAGAGACACCTTGACAGAATGAATAGTGTGTGGCATATAGGTTCCCCATTGCTATGCCCACATGTGCAGCTCCTGATGGCGGTGGCACAGGATTCTATTTCTCATTGCTTATGTACAGCATTGTGGGCTATCGCCCTGCCCCTTTTAAAGAGGGTCGCTGCCTAGCCGTGCCAACCCTCTGCAGTGTGTGCCTGCGGTTCCTCGTCATGGCAGACGCACTTCTAAATAGACATGAGGGTGGTGTGGCAGGAGGGCAGCTGAAGGCTGCGCAGGGACACTTTGGTGTGCGCTGTGGGGGGGGAGGGGGGTGGGTTGGGCAGCATGTAACCCAGGAGAAGTGTCAGTGGAGTGTCATGCAGGCAGTGATTGTGCTTTGTTGGAGGTAGTGTGGTGCTTAGCTAAGGTATGCATTGCTAATGAGGGCTTTTTAGAAGTAAAAGTTTTTGGGAGGGGGGGGGCCCACTCTTGCCGGTATTGTGGCTTGATAGTGGGACCTGGGAACTTGAGGAGCAGCCCAACATGTAGCCCCTCGCCTGCCCTATCCGTTGCTGTGTCGTTCCCATCACTTTCTTGAATTGCCCAGATTTTCACACAAGGAAACCTTAGCGAGCATCGGCGAAATACAAAAATGCTCGAGTCGCCCATTGACTTCAATGGGGTTCGTTACTCGAAACGAACCCTCGAGCATCACGATAATTTCGTCCCGAGTAACGAGCACCCGAGCATTTTGGTGCTCGCTCATCTCTAATAGACAATAATACAGTATTGACAAATATTGTCTGGTTTTAAATACAAAAAAATAAGACTCAGAACTCAATAATGTTTTTCTGGTGATGTATTTGTGAATGAAACTCAAAAAATACCGATATGCTGAGGTGAATGAAGAGAAGGGCAGATTACAACAAACACTAAACAGCAGTACAGATAGGCTCATGTCGGTAACCTTCCTGCTCAACTACATTGTTCTGCCATCTAGTGACTATTTTTAGAACTTCATCCACTGTGTATTACATTCCAATAAAGAGTTCAGCTTAGTCACTGATTTCATTTTATATAAATAATTAACCAGAAAATGAACGCAAACACAAAAACCTTTTTTAAAAAAATTAAAAATCTTAATTACATAAAAACCTTACGTAATACATAATTTCTAAAGGTAAATTCGTATTCTACACAGATGCAAAGACGCTGTTGAGCAGTGTAATTAGAGAACCTAATAAAGTTACAAAAAAGTTGTAACATCTGCATGTACTAATAAAATCTCACGTTACAAAATAAAAACAGGAAGGAACCTAATAGCTCAATGCTTACAGTGCGGAATTCCATCGCGGAATTCCGCACCGCGAAATCACCCGACCTCACCCGCGGCATGCTCTATTTGCAGTCAATGGAAGCCGTCCGTCACGCTATCTTCCGCTGTAGCACAGCAGAATATAGCGTGAAACCGCTTCCCCGCCCACCACCAGCCGCGTCATATGACGCGGCCGGCGCGTCATGGGACGCTGTGGGCGTGTCATATGACGCGGCCGGCGCGTCACGCGCTCTATTGCGCATGCGCGCCGAAGCGTCATGCAGGATGGAAGACTCCGGATCCGAAGGTAAGTATTGGGGTCTCTGGGGGCGCCGTGACGGGCTCCGTCGCGGCCGTGTGCAGCCGGCCTAAATGAGGACACGTTTTGAAACAAAACAGACTTTGTAATAACAGAATGAATATTGCCCTCACAGAATGTTCCAGAATGAAATCGGAATAAATTATTACACACAATGCGCAGGAAAGGGACAAAATCAATGAAATTGACATTTTTTCATTGTGATTTAAAACGTCTCCACACCTCTGTTAAAATGCCGGATTTCAGATTTCCTCTCGCCGCCGATCGGACCGCCATCAGTACAATCCCATTGAAAACAAACTGCAATCATTTGGTGTCAAAAAACAAAATACCAAAACTAAAATAATGTGGCTGCATGAGGCCAGTTTCACACGGGCGATCGCAACTTCGCCACAAGATAATCGTGGCAAAATCACAAGTTTTTCCCGCGATGTCTGAGCGCCAGTGCCGTTTTTTCTCACGCTGACACTTGCGATTTTCTCACCGTGATTTTTTAGTGCCAAAGTCATTAGGACTTTTTAATGTTAAAAATGCATCGCGCGAAACGCGTAAGATCGTGCTTAGTGATACGATAAACAGTGGCCTCTATAGGGAAACATGAGTGATAAAAAAAACACAAAACGCAGAAAGATAGGACATGCCGCCATTTTTTTCCCTTGCAACAGTGCATGAGTGAAAACATCGCAAATGTGAATGAAACCACTGAAAATCGTTGGTTTCATAATTATGCATTTTTACTCACTCTCACCTTGCGTGATTTTATTGCCTGTGTGAAACGACCCTGAGTGTTTACACCCTTCTATATTTGGGGGTGGGGTTGTGTTCAGAATCAGCCAATCACATGTAACCTCCTGATAGATAGCAGTCAGCACTCCGCTGCCATTACTTACAGGTATTCCGATCTCCCCCGTATAAAGTTCGGCTCTTCTAGGATTTTCCTGACATTTTCTTAGTTGGTCCGTAAAGATCTTACAGAACATCAAAATGATCTGATTGTTGGAAGGTGTCAGTCAGGAGAAGGGGGCTAAGACATCTCCAAGACATTACATGTACCATGGGGCACAATGAAGACGTCAGCAAGGAGTGGGAAGCATTTGGCACAACAGTGACATCACCAACAACTAGACTTCCCTCAAAAATTAATGAGAAGACCAGAAAAAAATTGGTCCAGGAGGCTTCAAGAGGTCGACAGCAACATTAGAGGAGCTGCAGGAGTTTGTGACAAGTCCTAGTTATGTAGTCATGTGACAACCATCTCCCATATTCTTCATATGTCTGGGCTGTGGGGTGGGAGGCAAGATGGAAGACTTTCCTAACAAAGACCATCCAAGCCCGGCTATGTTTTACCCAAACCTCCATCCCATCTGCCTGGAGTCTGTGGAGAACGTGTTCTGTCTGATGAGACCGAGGGGGAACTTGTTGGCAAGAATTCCAAACATTATGTTTGGCGCAAAACCAACACTGCACATCACCAGAAGACCACCAGGCCCACAGTGAAGATGGTGGGGGCAGTATTGTATGTGGGGTTGTTCTGCTGCTAGAACTGGGACTTTAGTCAAGGTGGAGGGAATTATGAACAGTTCCACATATCAGTCCATTGTAGACAAAACCCTTCGGCCTCGGCTAAAAAGCTGAAGATGAAGAAGAGTTTTACCTTTCAGCACAGCAACAACCCTAAGAAAACCACCAAATCACGAAAAGAATGGCTTCATCAGAAGAAGGTCAAAGTTTTGAAATGGCCCAACCAGAGTCCAGACCAGAATCCCTTTCAAGCTCTGTGGGTTGACCTGAAGAGGGCGCTACACACGAGATGCCCTCACAATCTGACAGACTTGGAGCACTCTTGCACAGCAGAGTAAGCAAAGAGTGCCAAGTCAAGATGTGCCATGCTGATAGACACCGACCGGAAAAGACTGAATGCTATCAAAGTCATTGGGTGCATCAACAAAGTATAAGTTTTAGGGTGTGCATATTTATGCAACCACGTTATTTTAGTTTTTATTTTCATTTTTCCACCCTAAAAGATTTCAGTTTTCCAATGGGATTGTACAGATAACGGAGCGCATAGGAGGGGGAAAGAAATCTGAAATGATTCATCTGTGCTGGGTTTTTTAACTTGACAAAAAATGGCATTTTAACAGGCGTGTGCAGACTTATTATATATTCATGATAGATAGATAGATAGATAGATAGATAGATAGATAGATAGATAGATAGATAGATAGATAGATAGATAGATAGATAGATAGATAGATAGATATGAGATAGATAGATAGATAGGAGATACATAGATAGATAGATATGAAATAGATATGAGATAGATAGATAGATAGATAGATAGATAGATAGAGAAATAGATATGAGATAGATAGATGGATGGATGGATGGATAGATAGATAGATAGATAGAGATGAAATAGATATGAGATAGAGATAGATAGAGAAATAGATATGAGATAGATGGATGGATGGATAGATAGATAGATAGATATGAGATAGATGGATAGATAGATAGATATGAGATAGATGGATAGATAGATATGAGATAGATGGATAGATAGATAGATATGAGATAGATATAGATAGATATGAGATAGATAAATATTTAAATAGATATATATGAGATAGATTATAGATAGATAGATATGAGAGATAGATAGATAGATACTTGGACAGTTTTATCCTTCCCATATTACCTATAGGCACGGTGAAGACGATGGTGGCCACTAGGTAGATGACAGCGATGCCTCTCATGGTCCTTGTGTTCCTTGGACTGTGTTGAATTTCTTGGAGGTCTCTTTGTTTTATACCCATTACTCGCCCATTATTAGCACATGCATTAGGTAATAACAGTGTTTCCCTCCGGATGACACAAACCCTATAAACAAGGTGTAATAACAAGTGTCTCATCTTATCCCTCTAATTACTGGATTTAATCTATCTAATCATTACTAGAAAGCATGTAATAACTAGGATATAAGCTTTAATAACATCTGATATAACAGTGCAATCATGGACCCCTCCCTAATATTTGAGATATTCCGCAATAAAAACAGGCGGCAAACCACTTATTGCATAGATAAACACTCCGTACCCATTATTAATAAATATCCTACCAAAAGTAATTGACACCCAGGGAAGATTCACAAGCGGTATTTTATTTCCATATGGTAATGCCTAGTAGGGTCTCCTTTGGCCCTAATGACATTGGATACTCTCTGTGGCATACTTTCTACTAACGACTAAAAGACTTCAGCTGATATTTTCCTCCATTCAGCCTGCAAATGTCTGCCGAATTCTCTCAAAGAAGATGCATCAGCCTGTATACAACGGTGCAAAGAGTGCTGTCATTGGACAGTTGAGCAATGGAAGAAAGTTCTATGGAGTGACGAATCACACTACTCTATCTCCAGATCAGATGGACGTACCAGGCTGTGGTGGATGCTGGTGAACGCCTTCTGCCTGAGTGTGCTGTGACAACAGTTACATACAGTGGAAATTATGTTATGGTCTAGGGATGGTTTACGTGGCATGGTCTCAGTCCATTGGTTGTAGTGACAAGACCCATGAACACGGAGGTGAACCCTGACATTCTAGACAATAATGTGCTGCCGACAATGTGACAATACTCTGGGAATGGTCGGCCATACTTCCAACAAGACGACGGGTCTTGTCACATATCCAATGCTGTTTTACGTTGATTTGAGGATATGGATGTTCAAGGATTGGACCAGCAGTCCCAACTTGAAACCCACTAAACACCTTTGCGATAAACTGGAACATCGGGTCAGAAAACATAAACAGTGCCCATCGTCTTTGAGAGAACTTGCCAGATGTTTGTAGGATGATTGGAGGGAAATACCAGCTAAAGTGTATCAGACATTAGTAGAACGTATGCCACAGAGAGTATCCAATGTCATTAGGACGAAAGGAACCCCACTAAGTATTATCATATGGAAATAATTGATTTTTGCTCAGCAGTCCAGTTACTTTTGCTAGCATTGTGTTGCCGAGGGCTTTTTTTTGCAGGATGAGTTATATTTTTCAATTATATCATTTAATGTTCCTTATTATGAACTGAAAAATTTGACACCATTTCTGATTCTACTCAGCCCATTTCACCTTTTATTTTCCGTTGCATTAGATTCTGTTTATAACTCCATTTGCAATCCATCATGATTTCCTAGATTGGCACAATACATATTATCTTTGCCCCAAAATAATCTTTATTGCATTTCATTGCATATAATTTTTGCCCCAAAAGAGGCACAGTGCCTTATTTTCGGGGGGAGGGGGTGTGTCTTAATACTCACCCAGCAGGCGGCGTCCCAGTCCCTCATGCCGGGCTGTGGTGCTCCGTCAGGCTTCAGTGTACTCTTCGGCAGTGACAGAGTATTCTCTTCCTGGTAACAGGGCTTGAATACCTCGCCTCCAGCAAGAGATTGCTGTGATTGGATCACGAGGGCCGTGGCTTAGCCAATCAGTGCCAGCGCTCAATGAACCAATGATGTCAGGTTACTGAGCTCCAAGAATTTTGTGCCACCTATCAGGGTAAGGTTGCTGACCTGCAAAGAGAGGGAGCTGGTTTACAGGGATAACTTCTGGAGTTGCGCGATTCAGGTTCAGCTGTCCACATGCCACTGCCAGCAAAGTTCGGTGGAAATCATCGCCAGTAGCAGTGCCGTATCTGCTTCCAGATGCAACTTACTCCATTTACCAGTGACAGAATGCAGGTATTATTTATCATCAACCTCCTCACAGATGAGGACCTTTCCATGGGCCTCGCTGTATGTGGAAACCAACAGTAACCTCCTCGATAATCTCTATGTCTTTACTACCACTATGAGTCAAGTCTTTGATGATCTGAATTGCTCTGCCATTGCAGAGGGTAGGTTACATAACCTACCACAAGGCCGACGCTTTATTGCTGAATATGTGGCAGAATTTCGTCGCTGGGTGACTGATACCACATGGAACCGAGCTGCCGAGAAAAGTCAGTTCCGAGGAGGATTATTTGAACCAGTAAAAGATGAGCTTGCTGCCAGAGTCGAGACCTCTAACAATTTGGAGGACTTTATTCGGTTATGTATTTGAATTGATTAGAATTAGAGATGAGCGAGCACCAAAATGCTTGAGTGCTCATTACTCAAGTCGAACTTTTAGTGATGCTCGAGAGTTCGTTTTGAGTAACGAACCCCATTGAAGTCAATGGGCGACTCGAGCATTTTTGTATATGACTGGTGCTCCGCTAAGGTTTTCATTTGTGAAAATCTTAGCAAATCACCAAAGTCATGTAAAAAGCACAGAAATGGATAGGGCAGGCGAGGAGCAACATGCAGGGCTGCATTTCGAGCTTCGAGGTCTCACTATTAAGCCACAATAGTGGCAAGAGTGAGACCCCCCCCCACTGTGAGCATAAAGATCGTTCTCCTCTGCCACAGCTGTAACAGCTGTGGCAGAGAAGAATGATGTTAGCCCATTGACTTCAATGGAGCCGGCAATATAGCCGGCTGCATTGAAAGCAATGGGCTGCCGGCTAGCGCGGGATAAATTTTCGGGAAGGGCTTAAAAATATAAGCCCTTACCTGAAAATCATCCTAAAATGTGTAAAAATAAAAAAAATGTATACTCACCTTTTCCCAGCAGCTGGAGTTCAGCCGCGTCTGGCCGGCAGTTCTTCTGAACTGCACTGAGTAGTATTCAGCAGCCGGGGATTTAAAATCCCCGCCTGCTGAATGAACCGCCTCTGATTTGTCACAGCCTCACCAATCAGAGGCAGCTCTCACTCACACCCATTCATGAATTCATGAATGGGTGAATGAGTGCTGCCTCTGATTGACTCAGCGCAGGGACCAATCAGAGGCAGCACTCACCCATTCATGAATTCATGAATGGGTGTGAGTGAGAGCTGCCTCTCATTGGTGAAGCTGTGACCAATCAGAGGCAGCTCATTCAGCGGGCGGGGATTTTAAATCCCCGGCTGGTGATAGATCAGCAGTTCAGCACCACAGTGCAAGAGACAGCAGGAGAAGACGCGGCTGTGCCCCGGCAGCTGAAAGGAGGTGAGTATCTATTTTTTTTTTTTTTTAAATCACAGTTAATTCATTTCCAGGGAATGGCTTATATGTAAAGCCCTTCCCTGAAAAAGAATTCAGGTGTGCCAGCAGACCATTGTCTTCAATGGAGTCGCCGGCAGCAGCACCGGCTCCATTGAAGAGAATGCCTGCATTTTTATTCTTTTTTACACTAAAATCTTTCTTTTTCAGGGAAGGGCTTTTATGTAAAGTCCTTCCCAGAAAAGGAATGCAGGGAGCCAGCAGGCCATTGTTTTCAATGGAGCCGCCGGCAGCAGCTGCGGCTCCATTGAAAACAATGCGTGCATTCCCTATGGTGCACGCATGTCCTATCTTTGCAGGCACGCACCTGCAAAGTACGGACATGTGCACACACCATAGGAAATGCAGTGTTGTAAATACAAGCGTGTTTTTGTGCGTGCGCGCACCAAACACGCTCGTCTGAATTCACCCTTAAGGATGATTTTCAGGTAAGGGCTTATATTTTTAAGCCCTTCACGAAAATTCATCCCGCGCTCGCCGGCAGCCCATTGCTTTCAATGGAGCCGGCTGTATTGCCAGCTCCATTGAATTCAATGGTCAGTGCTCGTTTAATCGAGACGAGTACCGCGTGGTGCTCGTCTCGAGTAACGAGCATCTCGAGCACCCTAATACTCGAACGAGCATCAAGCTCGGACGAGTATGCTCGTTCATCTCTAATTAGAATCTTACTGAAGATGATTCCAAAAGACTCTTACCTTGACCAATGCTAAAATCATCTCACGTTCCCAAACCGCTGGGTTTGGTATCACAGGGCAGCCCATCAATAACTCAAAATAAAGATGAGATATGTCCCTTATCTTTTCACTTTGTCATTCCCATACAGTTCCTAATTGGGGACCAAAAATTAGAATGCTCTGCTAAGTTAGATTCTGGAGCTGGAGGGACCTTCATAGACTGTAAATACGCTCTCAACAACAATATCTCAAATAGTACTAAAACCATACCAATTGATATGAAAACCGTGGATGGATCACCGTTGTCTTCAGGGCCTCTAATTCGTGAGACAATCGAACTTGACATCATTACTGAACCTGATCACCATAAAAAGATTAGTTTCCCTTTTGTCTCTTCTTCTAAGTTTCCAGTTATTCTAGGAATCCCTTGGCTTTCTACCCACAATCTTTCTATCAACTGGGACTTAAGGACCCTTACCTTCCCCTCTTAGTACTGTAAAGAAAGATGTCAAAAGTCACTACCCACCCTCGAACATACCCAAACCTCTGAGGATTGTCAGCAGAATTCTGATAAGTTGTCGCCTCAGTATCAGCCATTTAATGATGTCTGCACCAAGATTGTTACCAAACGAGACCTAAGAGGGGCCTATAACCTCATACAGATCAGCCCAGTGGATGAGTGGAGGACTGCCTTTAGAACAAGATATGGACATTTTGAGTACCTTGTTATATCTTTTGGAATTGGGAATAGAGGAGCTGTGGGTGAGCGGGGGGTTGCAGAGGGGAGTGGGGGGGAGAGTGAGAGAGAGTGGGCTCCCCCCTGTTCCATGCTGCTACCTCCCGCTCCACCATGCCACGCCACGCCCCACAGCGCCCCCGAGTACTTTTCACCCGAGTAGTGAAGTACTGGAAAATCGCGGTGCTCGATTGCGAAATCGGCCTTACCGAGTACGTTGGCTCATCTCTAATTGGGAATGCTCCTGCCACCTTTCAGCATTTTATTATTGAAGTGTTTCCAGATTTTTTGGATCATTTTGTTGTCGTTTACCTCAATGACATTCTTATATTTTCTGACAGCATGGAGGAACATCGCAAGCATGTCCGGCTAATCTTGGAATGTCTACAAAAGAATCATCTTTATATCAAACTAGAAAAATGTGAGTTTGAACAAACCAGAATCCAATTCCTTGGATATATATCATCTCCCAGATGGTCTGAGTATGGACCCTAGTAAAATTAAAGCTGTGGTTGATTTTCCCACCCTAAACAAATCTAAACAAAATTCAACACTTTATAGGATTTGCACATTTCTACCGGAGATTCATAAAAAACTTCTAAAACATCGTCTTATCAATCACTTTGCTCACAAAGAAACACAAAACATATTCATGGTCTGCAGAGGCGCAGGACACCTTTGAAAAACTAAAAGCTCCGTTCTGCACCAGTGCTGGTTCATCCTAATCCGGACCTACCTTTTGTTGTGGAAGTGGACGCCCCGATGCTGGGAACTGTCTTGTCTCAACGGATCAAAGACAAGATGTAACTGCACCCATGTGCGTTTCTGTCTCATATCATGTCACCTGCTGAAAGAAGCTATGCCAACCATCCTGTAATTGTCCTTACTGACCACAGAAATCTGGAATTTATCTGCACAGCCAATCGACTGTGAGCAAGACCAGCACGTTGGGCCTTGTTTTCCAGATTTAATTTTACCATTTCATGGTAAAAATGGCAGGCCGATGTCTTGTCCTGAATCTTTGCTGAGGAGGGGTCTAATATAGAATGTACAATTTTTTCCCCTCCTCCCCCCCCCCCCCCCAAATTTCCTGGGAATATTAGACTAAAAAGAATTTTTAACAAAGTTCAAATATGGGTATCAAAATGATTCCTTTCTCCATCATCCTTCTAAGGACACAGACCTCTCTTTTAAGAAGGGGTTTTGGATGCAGGACAGTAGACTATATGTTCCAGCTCCTATTCGAATTGAAGTTTTCAAACTGGTCCACGATTCTTAACTAGCAGGCCATCTTGGAGTCAGCAAAACTGTTGAACTTCTGCTTCGGTTATTTAGGTGGCGTAATTGTAAGATTGATGTTAAAAACATGTGCATGAAATAAGACACCATGATCCCCTTCATTAGGACTTCTTAAACTACTTCCCGTTCCATCCAGGCCTTGGGGATCGATATCAATGGATTTTATTGTGGGCCCTTCACCCCACTTGAAAAGAATGACTACCTTCCTTGTTCTGGTAGACTGGCTCACAAAAATGGCCCATTTCATTCCCAACAAAGAGATTCCTACTGCTGAACAAACTGCAGAATTGATAATCAAAGAAACATTTAGACTGCATGGCATTCCTGATAACGTAGTTTCAGATAGAGGGGTTCAGTTTACCTCTAGGATTTGGAAAAGCTTCTGTACTATCTTTGGGATTACTATCAATTTGTTTACTTCCTTCAATCCCCAGTCTAATGGCCAGACTGAAAGGACCAATCAGACTCTTGAACAATATGTCTGCTGTTTCATTTCCTACCTCCAGGATGATAGGGTGGACTACTTGTCAACAGTAGAGTTTGCCTACAATAATGTTGAACATAGTTCAATGTCTTTAAGTCCCTTTTTTGCCTACTCTGGTTTACGTCCAGAGATCTTAGAATAGAATCATAGAATGGTAGAGTTGGAAGGGACCTCCAGGGTCATCGGGTCCAACCCCCTGCTCAGTGCAGGAACCATAGGAGTGGTAGTATTGACCAGAAGATCAGGAATGTGCAGGGTGTACATTCCTGATCTTCTGGTGAATACTACCACTTCTATGGTTCCTCACAGGCTAACTTTGTTACAGGAAGCCCTGGAGAAGTTAAAAGAGATGCTACGTGAAACCTAGGAACATTATAAGGAGGCAGCAGATAGAGATCGCAAAGCTCCCCCTACCTTCTAGGTCAGAGATAAGGTTTGGCTGCCTACCAGGAATCTAAGAATGCACTTACCCTCTTCTAAATTACTCCAAAGGTTTATTGGCCCTTTTTGGGTTGCTGCAAAGGTTGTTCAGGTTGTCTTCTGCTTGGAACTCCCTAGCAGACCAAAGATCCATCCCGTGTTTCATGTGGTGCTGCTCAAGTCCTTCACTGATAATACCTTTTCATAAAGGAGCCAGCCACCTCCTCCACTCGTGTGGGTCTAATGGGAGGAGAGGTTTGGGGTGGACAAGATTTTGGACAGAGGGAAACTGCAATACCTTGTGCAGTGGAAGGGGTCTGGAGGAAAACTCTTAGGAGGCAGATCAGAATGTCCATGCTCCCAGGCTGACGGGGGAAACAAAACAAACTCCATTATAGTCAATGGAGTTTATTCGGCACTGTTCGGTTCTATCATAAGTCTGTTCAGCCAGTGGGTACAATTTTCCTGCTTCCTGTCTTTGTCACGACTGATGCAGAGGCAGACAAGGGGGCTGACTTATTTATTTAAAATAAGCCTGTCTGCCAGCCTTTGTAATGATTTCACTGGCAAGGAAAGGGGTAGGAAGTAGGAAGAATCCATATCCTACGTCACTAGGTGCACCAATGGCACCACTAGACCTGTACCGAATCTGGTAAGTTTTGTTTTCCTGGATAACTCCTTTAAACTACTGGATCATCGTAGATGACAAATGGATGACTAGAAATAGAGACTAAAGGTGGATTTGTATGTAACAATTAGTGCTCAAAATTCATTCAAACAATGACTTTCGAGCGATAATCATACAGTGTGAATGCTACCATCATTAACTTTTTGGCTGAATGACGATTTTTACTTTTGCATAAAAAGCATTGTTCAGCCGGCAGCTGATAGCAGGGACCTTATGCTGAGTTCTCTGCTGGAACGCTGATAACTATTGTCATTAGCAGGCAGCCCATGGGAGCACAATGGCCATGAATTTACAGAACAGAGCCCCTGCTGTTCTGTAAATACATCTCCTAGAGACTCACTAAAATGCAAATGTTGTTAATTAGCTGCTAATGGGCATTAGCAGCTAATTGAGTGATCATTTAGCTATGCAAAATGATTGCTAAAAACTGTCACTCAAACTGTTTTTTGAGCAAATTTTGAGGGATCATCATTGCATCTAAATAGGCCTTAATCCACTGGATCACTCAGGACAGACTATGAATGATCAAAAGAATTCACTAGGATTCGAGGCCCAGGATAATGAACCAATGGGTTACAAAGGGCGTTCATTAAGCCAGTTAGATAAAAGGGGTGGATATCTGATTACCAAAACTCTTCATATGTGTACCATCAATGGGAAATGGTCATTATCTGGAATGGAATAAAAAATGTTGCACTGATAGATTATGTAATTGACTATTCCTCCGTCAAACGTGATTGCAATGATTGGTATTGAAAACAGCATCGAAGGCGTTAAATGGCTAGAATCAGATGGAACTCTGGTCCCAGCCATTGTAGTGGGCTGTCACTTGTATATATTACTTGATGTATTATTATGTCCTTTTGTGAAGAAAACCCTTATTACCCTCTCGTCATACCCTCTTTATTACCCTCTCGTCATACCCTCTTTATTACCCTCTCTCACCTTATGTTATTTTCAAAGAAAATCAAGCACCCACAAACATTCTAGGAGACATATCAGCACACATACATGATTTATGTTCATAAAGATTTATTCCATCAAGAAATGATTATGTTAAATTAACATGACATATAAAGTATTACAGGGGCTTTCCAAATGCAATTAAAGTCACATCAGGGGAGGCCTGACTTATGAGACCCTGAAGATCCTAGCAGGAAGAGAATCACAATCCCAAGAGCATGGGGGTACCTGTCCCTATAGCAAGAGAATCCCAATCCTAAGAGTAAGGAAGTCCCGATCCCAAGAGCTAGGGATTCCAAATTTTAAAAGCAAAAAGGCCCAGATCCCAAAAGCAAGCTGATCCATATCCCAAGAGCATAGGGAACTTGATCACAAAAGCAAGGGGGCTCTAATGCAAAAGCAAGGGGGTCCCAAATCCTAGATCAAAGGGGTCCCAATCTCAGCATCAAGAGAGTCCGAATCCCAAGGGGCTCCCAAACTCCAAAGCAAGATGGTCCTGATCCCAAAAGTAATAGGGCCCGGATCCCAAGAGCAAGCTGATGCATATCCCAAGACCATAGGAGTTCCAATCCAAAGAGCAAAGAGGTTCTAATCACAAGAGCTAGGAAGTCTCAAACCCAAGAGCAAGAGGGTCCTAATCTAAAAAGCAAGGGAATCCAAATCCCAAAAGTAAGATGTTGCAATCCCAAGAGCAAGATAATCCCAATCCCAAAAGGATTGAAGTCCCAATTTCAAGAGCAAATGGGTCCCAATCTCTACAGCAAGGGAGTCCATATCTCAAGAGCAAAGGGGTCATATCCCAAGAGCAAGGACGTCCCAAACTCAACATAAAGTGAACCCAATTTCCAAGATCAAAGGGGTGAAGATCCCAAGAGCAAGAAGGTGTCGAACCCAAGAGCAAGGAAATCATGATCCTTAGGGCTCTTACACACTTGCGTTTTTTTTAACGCGATTGTCAGTGGGACTTTTTATAATGTTAAAAACGCATCTCACAAAAATCGCAGAAGCACAAACTTGCGATGCTTTTTTTTAACATTAGAAAAAACCATTGAGTATCACCTTAAAAAAAACGCTGAGATATCACAGTGTTAAAAAAGCGCAAGTGTGTGGGAGCCCTAAGAGCAAGGGGGTACTAATCCCAAGAGCAAAGCGTCCAGATCCCAACAGCAGCTGGGTCCTCATTCTAAGACCAAGGAAGTCCAGATTCCAAGAGCAAGAGGGTCTTTATACAAAAACCAAATGGATCCCAGTTACCATTCTCATTAGAGAAGCGTTGGAGAACGGTCAGTCAATCTACACTAAAACAGATGACAACAGTTTGCGCACTCCTGCTTGGTCGATCTCCAACTGACCTCACTTTTATGACATGTGTGACTTACATTTTACTGGAAAACTCCTTTAAGGACGTGACAAAAGGTACATAAAGCATGAGATATTAAATATAACACCTAAAGACGAAACATAACATAAGCGAATTATGCAATCTAGGATAAACATAGTGATAATTACACATCCAAGAGCGCGTTCACTGCACGATGACACTGGTGGATATGCATTATGCAGTGGCCAAAACTAGAGAAGCAGAGATTACCTGTCCGTATTCCTGAAGGAATCTGTAGTAAAGTATCCAGAGGCCAATCTACTGCTATTATTTATTCAATCTATTACTATTATTTAGAATCCAGCATGAAACACAAATGTTAGAGCTGGGTCCGAGGTGGTGTGATCTGTGGTGTGAGTGTTGGGTTAGGATCTGTGATTTAATATAATTGGTACCAATACAAAAATCCTAATCCTCCAACCTTCTGTTCTATGTATCACATTGCCTGATACAATCAGTATCATGTGTACCTATGACAATAGGCGGGGCTGTATTTATGGATTGCTTCGGCACTTCGTCTGGCGTTGACCTCAAGTTAACTGCTTAACCTCTATAGTCATATTATTCAATTATGGAAAACAGTCTTAGTTTGAGTAACCAATTTCCAATATCTAAACAATAGATTGATCTTCTGGGCTGGATCTACAGCCTGTCGGCCTCCTACTACACAGTAAGACTGTGGCTCATTGGCTGATGTGACCTGTATCGTTCAGCCTGAATGCCGCTTCTCTTTTAAAACATCCAGGATTGAACTGGCCCACCAGTGCGCTACTCTGTTTCCATAATACTGGAGATACAGAAACAGTATAGCATGCGGTTCTATGCTGCGTTCTTAACTCGCTTTCACTGTAATGGGAGTTATGGAAACAGTGTAAGGCTGTTGTCTCAGCTGTTTCTGTAACACCCGGCAAGGTAGTCGGGAAACTAGCCACAGGTTTCTGATCTCAGCCAGGAAAGGCTGTTATAGGACAACCCCTTTAAGAAAAACATTTATTTTTCCTTTCCCTTGTGATTGCGACCGGTTAGAGCGCGGATAGTAATACATTAGACTGAATACTAATCTCGAAAACAGTAAAGTAATTTTCAGTGTCTTGAAACTTCGAGAGGATGGTGTACATCAGCAGAGCACCACGTTCAGTACCCTCCTAACCTTGCATGAAAAGTTATAAGCAAGCCTACAATCAACACCAGGAAAACCTGGGCAGAAGCTAGGTACCACTGGATATAAAAAGGTAGAAAAGTTTCTGCTCACCTCTCCTTCACCTCACGGCATCCAGATTAATTCGGCAATTGTATCAAGGATCCTTTGCTTCACCATCCAGTCCCGGCGAGGTATCATACAAAAAAATATACAAGAGAAGAAGCCGGCTTCACGTGGAAAAATACCTTGCCTTTATTAGATCATGCCAAATGCATCATATTAGGACAGAACGCGTTTCAACTCCCGAGGAGTCTTGATCAAGACTCCTTGGGAGTTGAAACGCGTTCTGTCCTAATCTAATGCATCTTGGCACAATCTAATAAAGGAAAGGTATTTTTCCATGTGAAGCCGGCTTCTTCTCTTGTATATTTTTTGTAGGTACCACTCAGTTTGAGTGGTGCGTGTAAAAAGCCTAAAAAGCATAGAGGTAGCTATGTATGTTATGTATGTGGAATTCTTAATTGAAGTCCAACCTAATGAATCCCATAGAGTTCAGTGCAGAGGGCTATGTACATGCGTGGTGACCTGTCCTGTGAAAAGGGAGTCATGGGGTCTGGGTCTAAGAGTTGTAATAGGGGGCATCCAAAATGTTAAAGGGGTTGTCCAGTTGTAAACTATGGATGACCTATCCTTAGAAAAGGTCACCAATAGTTAATTGGCTGGGGTCCATTGCCTTGGAGCCCTGCTAATCATTTCTCACCAAGCTGGCATGCTTGTGCATTGAGCTGATTTCTGCAGGGAGCAGACAGCTCCGTTTTTACTGTAGTGGCCAGGCTTGTTATTGCAGACCAAGTTGCCATTGACTTCAGTACGAAACGACCTGCAATACCAAGCCTGGTCACTGTTATAACAACGGAGCTGTATGCTTCCTACAGAAATTAGTTCAGTGCGTAGTTGCACCAGCCCGACAAACAGTGATGCCAAGTAAAGGACTCCCGCCACTCTACTATTGATGACCTGTCAAAAGGATAGGCCACAAACAGGCGTCGCCTTTAATTCAACTCTGCTTAGTCTAGGCCAATTTGTAAAATAAAATCCCCAAAAAGTTATAAATATAGTGGTTTGTAATCTGCTCTATAGTCAACTATAGATCACATTAACCACTGATGAACCTTCAAAGCCCAATTTATAATGAACCCACTTATAATATTGGTCCACCGGTCTTCTAATAGGCGGATTCTTCCACATTCCCTTTTGACTCTCTTGGCTTGTTAGGTGGTAAAGAGTGTTTTTACTATCCTTTCTGAAAAAGTTCTCTCATTTCCAAAAAGTTAACTCTAAAATGTTTAACAGAACAAAACATTCTAGAAGTAGAAACCAGGAAACAGAACAGCATAGGATATCGCAAAGGATGTTTAGATTTGCAATCAAGCCTGTATTAAAGGGGTTGTCCCGAGGCAAAACCTAAGTGCACATTTAGGACATGGAAAGCAAACATAGGAACCAGAATAAAAACAATAGTCCCAACCTTCGAGCTCTTGGTCAACAGATAAATCAAGTATAGGCAATTAAAAGCATCCAAATCCATTGCTTACAAGGACATCGTGATTCTCTGACTGTGAAGGTCATGGTGGAGACATCAGTTTGTTCAGTAATTGCGGGAGAGGAACTTAAACTATGAAACAAGGTTGTCCAATGATGACGATGTCTTATTGTTAGGGGATGAACGTCTTGGTTTGGAAACGTTGATCATCATTATGGAAGACATTGGACTTGAGTGTGTATAAAGTTGGTGATTCCTTGCTTGTTTAGGATTCTTGGTGACATCTGTAGAAGGACCGTACTTGTGCACCTCTTTATGGGTTTCAGTCTATTCTCCCGGATAAATCTTCTTATCCCCAGTTTTGGAGTACGGTGCTGGCACATATCCCAATCATTACGGTTTCCCAGGTGACTAACTTGGCACCTGGTACTTTACTAGCAATATTACATGTATCGGACTTGCAACACCAAGTGGGTCTTGTCACCCCCAAATTATTTGGATTACTGGGATCACACTTGTCGGTACAGCCCTGGACCACCAGCTGGTTTTTATTGAAAGGGTAGGCTTAAAAAGATAAAACAGAGTGAAAATAATATAAGAATATGAATATAGTCAGCAAATAAGGCCAAATACGTGGTCATAGAAAGATAGGAGCCATTTTTTTATATCTGGATGTAACTCACGATCAGTACAGGATAAGTAATGTATGTACGTGACTCCACCAGCAGAATAGTGAGTGCAGCTCTGGAGTATAATACAGGATGTAACTCATGAGCAGTACAGGATAAGTAATGTATGTACACAGTGACTCCACCAGCAGAATAGTGAGTGCAGCTCTGCAGTATAATATAGGATGTAACTCTGGATCAGTACAGGATAAGTAATGTATGTACACAGTGACTCTACCAGCAGAATAGTGAGTGCATCTCTGGAGTATAATACAGGATGTAACTCAGGATCAGTACAGGATAAGTAATGTATGTACACAGTGACTCCACCAGCATAATAGTGAGTGCAGCTCTGGGGTATAATACTGGATATAACTCAGGATCAGTACAGGATAAGTAATGTATGTACACAGTAACTTCACTAGCAGAGTAGTGAGTGCAGCTCTGGAGTATAATACAGGATGTAACGCAGGATCAGTACAGGATAAGTAATGTATGTACACAGTGACTCCACCAGCAGAATAGTGAGTGCAGCTGTGGAGTATAATACAGGATGTAACTCAGGAGTAGTACACGATAAGTAATGTATGTACACAGTGACTCCACCAGCAGAATAGTGAGTACAGCTCTGGAGTATAATACAAGATGCAACTCAGAATCAGTTCAGGATAAGTAATGTATGTACACAGTGACTCCACCAGCAGAATAGTGAGTGCAGCTCTGTAACACCATGTAACGTGGCACACAGGATTAAGGCTTAGTTTGAGGAGCAGAACATCTGACAACTTCATTGCAAAAGTCCAGATCCCAATCCCATCGAACATCTTTGGGCCGAACAAGAACACTGCAAGCCCAACATGTCCATCATCCCCCGCATCACCATCTGAAATGCTCCTCGAGGACTGGAGGTAGATCCCTCCACACATCTATGGGAATTTGGTGGAAAGCAGCCTAGGGGGTTACTGCAGTCATTGAGGTCAAAGGCGGCCCAACCCAATATTGAAAAATGTGAAGAAAATCGAATTCCATCACCTTCTATGTGCGTCCAATGCTTCTGTCAACATAGTGTATGTAAACAGTGACTGAGTGTGGATAATAATCTATGTATTGACACTAATTCTAACCATTGTTAATACATTTTCTCCTTACCTCCAGGTCCGTAGATTCTAGTGAAGCACCAAGTCTCTTCAATTGCGCAGGTTTCTGTTATGTTACATTCCAGAGAAGGAGTTGGTGATGGACAGACATAACATTGCAGTCCATGAGCTGTGGGGGACAAATATGAACGTAGTTGATGGAACTATTAGATCTGACCACTCGATTGTCACATCTTCTGTATGTAAATGTATTCAGTAGACACCCTAGACAAAGCTATTAAAATTGTTTTTGTATAAATGAGAAGTTCCACAACCTTCTATTATAATTTGTGTCTCAATTCCTCAACATTTTAAATATTTCCTGCTGTCAGTGAATGAGAAAACCCTTGTTTATCGTAATGGTCATTGGCAGCGGCCAACGGTTTTCCTCATTTCCTCCTCCCACCGGTCATAGTCATTGGAAGTGCTGGTGCCCTCTGTGCTGCAGACGCCACACCATCTTCTATATCATTTGTGCTTCCTCTATGGTGCATGCATGTCTGGCCTCGGCCTTTGATATAGACTATGTCTCTGCCTATCCCTCCGATTCTGCACTTTGGTGGTTCTGACCTGCCTGTGTCAGCTGCCACTACAGCCTGGGAGTCCCTCCAGCTAAGACCACATCCCACTTGGAGAGGTTAAAAAATGAAAACCAGAGTACCTCTAGGTGCTGGCTCCAAGTGTAGCCCAAGGCCAAATTGGTCAGTTGCATGGTGGGAAAGCTAAATTGGTCAGTTACATGGTGGGTCCACACCTGCTTCATCACATTTACATTCAGAGGCAGTAACCCTGTACATAACTCATCCTGCTCATACAGGTGAGAAGTGGATTCATTTGTATGCAGTGTAGACAATGCTTTGAGAGCTAAGAAGCCTGGACTCCCGACTGATACATTGTAACAAGGTACCACAAATCTCTAGTTCTGCACCTTCGGCTGATGTGTTTAGCTGACAGAGAATTGTCTACGCTGGATGCCAGACCAACCGAATGGCACACTGCAATCTTGTGGTGTGGGGTCAGTCGAATCAGGGGGGACAGAAGGGTCTTCCTCTGTCCAGACATCTAAATGCTGACGAGAGCACAGAATACAGTATCTAAATGGTTAAATAGCTGGTATCAGAGTTATCTCTTATCCTCGTCACTGCGGTTGGGAATCAGCTGTGTTTTACAGCAAGCAACTGTCATGTACGGAGCATGCTCAGCTTCCCAGTGTTCTCCATAAAGATTGCGCTAATCTGGCATATACAGTGGATATAAAAAGTCTACACACCCCTGTTAAAATGCTTTATTTTTGTCATTATAAAAAAAACAAAAAACCAAAGATGATTCGTTTCCAATTTCTTTCCCCCTCCCACACGCCTCGTTATCTGTACAATTCCATTGGAAAACAAACTGAAATCTTTTTAGGGTTTAAAAATAAAATGCGATTGTATAAGTATTCACACCCTCTTATATTTAGGGATGGGGTTGTGTTCAGAATCAGCCAACCACATGTAACCTCCTGATAGATAGTAGTCAGCACTCCGCTGCCATTACTTACAGGGATTCTGATTCCCCCGTATAAAGTTCGGCTCTTCTAGGATTTTCCTGACATTTTCTTAGTTGGTCCATAAAAATCTTACAGAGCATCAAAGGGATCTGATTGTTGGAAGGTGTCAGTCAGGAGAAGGGGGTAAGATATCTCCAAGACATTACATGGTGCTGGAGGCAGCTAAGAGGCCGACAGCAACAATAAAGGAGCTGTAGGAGTTTCTGGCAAGTACTGGTTGTGTAGTCATGTGACAACCATCTCCCGTATTCTTCATATGTCTAGGATTATGAGGTGGGGGGTAAGACAGAAGAACATCCAAGCCTGGCATATATTTTGCCCAAACCCCCATCATGTCTGCCAGGAGTCTGTGGAGAAAGTGTTCTGTCTGATGAGACCGAGGGGGAACTTGTTGGCCAGAATTCCAAAAAGTATGTTCGACACAAAACCAACACTGTGCATCACCAGAAGACCACCAGGCCCATAGTGAAGATGGTGAGGGCAGTATTATGTGGGGGGCTGTTCTGCTGCCGGAACTGGGGCTTTAGTCAAGGTGGAGGGAATTATGAAAAGGTCCAAATATCAATCCATTTTGGCCCAAAAAGCCTTAGGCTTCCTTCAGAATGACGACCCAAAGCAGATGGCAAATTCACCAAGAGAAGGGCTTCACCAGAAGAAGATCAACGTTTTGGAATGGCCCAGCCAGAGCCCAGACCTGAATCCCACTGAAGATCTATGGGTGACCTGAAGAGGGCGCTACACACGAGATGCCCTCACAGTCTGACAGATTTGGAGCGCTTTTTAACATGACAAAAACATGGCATTTTAACATGGGTGTGTAAACTTATTATATCCACTGTATGCACATCAGATGGTGTGAGGTGATTATTCTTATATAACCCACCAATAGAATAAAGAAACAATGCTAAACTCAGCTACAGTAAGGGTGCCTGTCCACGGGTGTGATTTCGCCGGTAGTAAACCGCCAGCGAATCACGCCAGCCGACGCTTTCCATAGCATTGCTTAGCAGCGGGCAATTCGCAGCATGCTGCAAATTGCCACGATTCTCCGCGGCCAGCCTATGTATCAGATAGGGCTGACCGGTGGAGAATCGGCAGTGGCTCCTGCTCCCAGGCGGCGGCTCCCACGGCGGAGATCTGCTGCGGGACTTCGCATCGCCCGTGGACAGGCGGCCTAAGTAGATAGATATGGGATAGATAGAGAAATAGATATGAGACAAATAGATAGATATATAGATAGATAGATAGATAGATAGATAGATAGACAGATAGATATGAGAGAGATAGATAGATAGATATGAGACAGATAGATAGATAAATAGATAGATATGAGACAGATAGAAAGATAGATAGATAGATATGAGATAGATATGAGACAGATAGATAGATATGAGACAGATAGATATGAGATAGATAGATAGATAGATATGAGACAGATAGATAGATAAATAGATAGATATGAGACAGATAGAAAGATAGATAGATAGATATGAGATAGATATGAGACAGATAGATAGATATGAGATAGATAGATAGATAGATAGATAGATATGAGATAGATAGATAGATATGAGATAGATAGATAGATAGATAGATAGATAGATAGATAGATAGATAGATAGATATGAGATAGATAGATAGATAGATAGATATGAGATAGATAGATAGATAGATAGCTAGATAGATAGATAGATAGATAGGAGATAGATAGATGGATATAGATAGATAGATAGATAGATAGATAGATAGATAGATAGATAGATAGATAGATATGGGATAGATAGATAGATAGATATGGGATAGATAGATAGATAGATATGGGATAGATAGAGAGATATATATGAGACAGATAGATAGATATGAGATAGATAGGTATGTGACAGATAGATAGATAGATATGAGACAGATAGATAGATAGATAGATAGATAGATAGATAGATAGATATGAGATAGATAGATAGATAGATAGATACATAGGAGATAGATAGATATGAGACAGATAGAAAGATATGGGATAGATAGATAGATAGATAGATAGATAGATAGATAGATAGATATGAGATAGATAGAGAGATAGGTAGATAAGAGATAGATAGATAGATAGATAGATAGATAGATATGAGATAGATAGATAGATATGAGACAGATAGATAGATATGAGATATATATGAGACAGACAGATAGATAGATAGATAGATAGATAGATAGATAGATGGATAGGAGATAGATAGGAGATAGATAGATAGGTAGATAGATAGATAATCTGTCCTTTGCTATAGGCACGGCATCCTACCTATAGGCACGGTGAAGGCAGTGGCAGCCACTAGGTAGATGACAACGGTACCTCTCATGGTCGTCAGGTTCATCAGTGTGTGATGATGTTCTAGGAGGTCCTTGTGTTTTATACCCATTACCCTCCCATTATTACCACCTACATTAGACAAGAAAAATGTTGCCCAGTGGGTGACACAAAACGTATAAAGGATTTGTCTAATTACAGGAAGTAATCTATTTTATAATTGCTAGAAATCATGTATTAACCAGGATATAAGCTGTAATAACATGTGATATAACAGTACAGTCATGGGGCCCCTCCCTAATATCTGAGGTATGCCACAATAAAAACACGTGGGAAACCGCTCTTTGTATGGGTAAACACTTCATACCCATTATTTGTATTAGGGTTTGTTATTACACTCTGTCTATACAATGAGAAAATCTCTTGATGTATACAGGAAACATTGATCCTGTAAGGAGTTACGTACAGTGCTTCTCCATAGGCCACCACAGGTATGGAAATATAGGGGGCATCCCGGCCTGTGCCTGAGGGGTTCACATCAGCTACCACCGATAATGGCCGTTTAACCAATCAGACATGCCCACAGTATTCAAGTCATTTGTGGGAGGGAGGAGAGTCTCTCCATAGGCGTCTGTGATGCAATCCAGGGGTAGGGATGGGTTGCCATGGCAGCCCTGGGCCTAGTGAAGATTCCTAGGGCTGAAATGGATATCAGCCTATTAAAGGGATAATTTGAAAATAGGATTGATGATAAAAGTCTGATTGCCGGGGTCTGATCCCAAGAATGGGGTTTCTGTGTTCCTCTCTCCCCTCAGTGAGGGTTTGCTACACCCACATGCAGTGGATTGAACGGAGCGGCAGTCACACATGTATGGTGCCACTCCATTTCAATGGGGCTGACGATAATGGCTGTGTAGAAGCATTCTCCAGCAGTCCCACTGACAATTAATGGAGCGGTGCCATGCATGCATGAACGCCACTTAATTCAATACCCTCCTGCCTGTGGGGGATGCACTGAGCCCACAGTGAAGAGGAGAGGGGGACACGGAACCCTCATACTCCGGATCGGTTGGGCCTCAGTGTGTAGACCCCTACTGATCAGACTTAGGATGGTTAATAGAGATGAGCGAGCATGCTCATCCAAGATTGATGCTCGTTCGAGCATTAGCATACTCAAAAATACTCGTTACTCGAGCGAGTACCACGCGGTGTTCGAGAAAATTTCACCCTCTCCTCCCCACATGTTTAACGGCTTTTTTAGCCAATGAACATGCAGGTAAGGCTTTGGCAGCTACTTCTATGACGTGCCAACCCTGTGCACGTCTATAGTAGTGATTGGTTGGCCAGAACAGGTGACCTGTGATCATAAAAACTCAGGTCACCTGATGCTTGCCTCACATGGAGGCTGGATAAGCTGAGTGACAGAGCTGCTGTGAATGAGGGAGAGCGTTAGTGTAGGTAAGAAGGAGCGTTTAGACAGGGATCCATATTCAAAGAACTCAACAGTCCTTTTTAGGACTACAACTCCACTTTTGTGCATCATCAGTTTGGCTGCCTGGGACCAGTAGTGCGCACAAAGCATTCACAAGCATGCTAGCTGTATACTGCTTACTGTTACCAGTTCTATACAGTATACTGCAACTGGTGTGCACAGACTATATAGAAACTAACAAAACTCCTCTCATTTTTCATCTTTTTATTTGTTTTTGTCTTAAAGCATATGCAAAATACCTCGCAGTTTGCATAGCATTTTGATGCAGTGCATTATACAACATGATCAACACTAGGGGTAAGGGTCGAGGATGAGGACATGGGCATCCAAATGAGGGTGTGGGCAGAGGCCGAGGTCCTGGGCGGGGTGAAACAGTGCCTGCTGCTGAGGGAGAAGTAGAATGTCGCGTATATACGCTCTCTAGCTTCATCTCCCATTTTGCAGGTCCGCGTGGTAGACCATTATTAAAACCACAACTGTGCGATCAGGTGATGACATGGATAGCGGATAATGTGTCCAGTACTTTATCCAACACCCTGTCTTCCACGCAGTCCACTCACGCTAGCCAAAGGACTGGACCTGTGAATCCTCAGGCTGCTCCTCCTTCCTCCCAGCCTGGTCACTCCAGGAAAAGGAGAGATTCAGAACAGGCATACTCACAGGAACTGTTCTCAGGTCCCTTCCCTGAGTTGCAAACAATGGTTCATGAGCCACTTGAGGAGTTTGTTGTGACCGATGCCCAAAATTTGGACCTTTCACAGTCTCAGGGTGATGAGTGTGGGGACTTCCAAGTAGTGTCTCAAGAGATATTTGTTGATGATGACGATGAGACACAGTTGTCTGTCAGTGAGGTTGTTGTTAGGGCAGTAAGTCTGAGTGAGGAGCAGACTGAGGATTCAGAGGAAGAGTTGGTGGATGATGAGGTGACTAACCCGACCTGGGTTGGTAAGCCTACTGAAGACAGGGCTTACCAACCAGTGCCACACCAAGATCAGCAGGGGAGCCACCACTGCCAGCCTGACCACCATCAGCATGCGCGGGCATATGATAGCTAAGCACCCGACGAGGTGGAACAAAGGCCATTCACTGCCTGTGGGTCACACCCCTGCCTCTTCCCCTGTGTCACATGCTGGCACTGAGATGCAATTCCCCTCCCAGGATGCAGGCACGAGCGTCTCTTGCCTTGCACCCACACCTTCACCTGCACAGTCCTCCACTGCCTCCACCAATGTATCCCAGTGCAGCATTCAGCTGTCGCTAACACAAGCGTTGGACGGAAAGCGAAAATATGCAGCCAACCACCTGCCTGCAGAATCGCTAAACGTGCATATCTCCAAACTGCTAAGCCGGGAGATGCTGCCATATAGGCTGGTAGAAACTGAGGCTTTCTGCAACCTCATGGCGGTGGCCATCCCTCGCTACTCGGTCCCCAGTTGCCACTATTTTTCCCACTGTGCCATCCCCGCCCTACACCAGCATGTGTTACGGAATATCAACCGCGCCCTTACCAACGCAGTTACTGGGAAGGTCCACTTAACCACCGACATGTGGACAAGTGCTGGTGGGCAGGGACACTACATCTCCCTGTTGGCACATTGGGTTAACCTGGTGGAGGCTGGGACCGAGTCTGACCCTGGGTCCACTCACGTGCTACCCACACTGAGGATTGCGGGTCCTACCTCGGTCATGGTTTCTCCAGCTTACTATGCCACCTCTTCCAACCCCCCCTCCTCCTCCTCCTCCACCACTCAATTACCATCTGTGAGCACGTCACCTTCAGTCGGTAGCTCAAGGCGCTGCAGCACTACCATGGGGAAGCGTCAACAGGCCGTGCTGAAACTCCTGAGCTTAGGTGACAAGAGGCACACCGCCCAACAGCTGTTACAGGATTTGACGGAGCAGACAGATCTGTGGCTTTTGCCACTGAACCTCCAACCAGGCATGGTCGTGTGTGACAATGGGCGTAACCTGGTGGTCTGCAGCTTGGCGGACTAAAATATGTACCATGCCTGGCCCACATGTTCAATCTGGTGGTTCAGCGCGCTCTTAAAAACTACCCCAATTTGTCTGAGCTGCTCAGCAAGGTGCATCGCATGTGCGCACATTTCAGAAAGTCCACCACAGATGCTGCCACCCTCAGGACACGCATGGGAATTCAACTTTGCACATGTTGGCCAGGGTTTGTGAGCAGCGTAGAGCCATTGTTGAATACCAGCTGCCCGTCGGAGTGGTAGTCAGCCTCCGCAATTCTTCACAGAGGAGTGGGCATGGATGTCTGACATCAGTCAGGTGTTAGGAAACTTCAAGGAGTCAACACAAATGGTGAGCAGCGATGCCGCCATTGTCAGCGTAACCATCCTGCTGCTTTGCCTGCTGCTGGTCACTGCTAAGCATTAAGGTCGATACTTTGCGGATAGAACAGGAGATGGGGGATGACAATACGTCGCTTGATAGCCAGACCACCCTCAGGTCTGTTTCTCAGCGCATATTGAAAGAGGAGGAGGAGGGGGGAGAGACTGCTGCCCACACTGCAGAGGGTACCCATGCTACTTCCTTCACATCTGTTCAGCGTGTATGGGCTGAAGAAGAGGAGGAGACTGAGAGTCATCCTCCTAGTGAGGACAGCGATGTGTTGCGTACTGGGACCTGCCTTTCCCGTGACCCTCGCGTTAGACGCATTCTGGCCAACACAGATTACTGGGTGTTCACCCTTCTCAACCCATGGTATAAGGAGAACCTTTCCACTCTCATTCCCGAAGAGGAAAGGAATACGAGAGTGATGCAATAGCACAAGGCCCTGGTGGAAAAGCTGATACTAAAGTTCCCATCTGACAACGCTAGCAGTAGAGGACGTAGTTCAGTGGGCCAACTAGCTGGGGAGACAAGGGGGAACAGGCAGCATGTCCAGCGCAGGCAGGGGAACACTCTCCATGGCCTTTGCCAGTTTTATGGCAGCCCAGCCAAACTGTGTCACCACTCCCCAATCTAGGCTGAGTAGGAGGGAGCACTGTAAAAAGATGTTGAGGGAGTACATAGCCGACTGTACCAATGTCCTCCATGATCCCTCTCCTCCATACAACTACTGGGTGTCAAAGCTGGACACGTGGCATGAACTTACACTGTACACCTTGAAGGAGCTGGCCTGCCCTGCTGCTAGCGTGTTATCAGAGAGGGTGTTTAGTGCTGCTGGAGGGATTATCATGGATAAGCGTACCCGCCTGTCAACTGCCAGTGCCGACAGGCTTACACTTATTAAGATGAACAAAGCCTGGTTTTTCCTTGACTTCTCTTCTCCACCGGTGGAAAGCAGCTTAACATAAAGTATCTTTTTTTTTTTTAAATGTTTTTATTGAACAATCGGGAATAATTACAATATTATTTCTTTTGATGGCATCTTGAATTTTAGAATTACATTATACCAACTATATAATAGACTTCTGATATCTGCCATCTAATATTTATTTAGATACATTCTTGATCCAAAATTTTTTTTGTTTTTCCTGTTAACAAATAACATATTTTATGAAAAACTAAAATCAAGACCTGCCATAACAACCATTTCATGGATTATCTCCTTTTGTTGTTATCTTGAATTGAGTCGTTCATGGCTGCTTTCTATCCATAAAACAGACCATTGCCTATCTGGCGGAGATTTTTGGGAGAAGGTATTAGGTCCCCCACGGCCCCAGCACGACCAACATATTACACCTAAACAGGAGGATCTTCTAATACCATTTGTTCCTGAAATCAGCACATATAATAAAAGCAATTCCTCAGTTTTTCTTTTACCCTTTGTGACAGCATTTGGACAAGGCTCCCCCATGTTGCGAAAAATGACTGCACCATTTTTTCTTTGAAAAGTGACGTTTCGGCCCAGTCCATGTGGAACAGAAAGGCTAGTTTATCCAGGAACAACTTAAAAGGGGGAATTGTCGGTTGTATCCACATTTGTAGAATAGCTTTCACCCCAGCCGCCGCCACAAAATGCAAAAGTTTACGGGGACCCTCCCAAATAAAATTTCTGTAGAGGTAGTTCATTTTTTTCATGTCCTTTAGTTTTAGAAATACAGGTAAGGAATGTAAGATGTATAATAAGCGTGGAAACTCCGTCATTTTTAAAAGATTTGCCCTCCCCGTGAAAGGCAGTGTAAAGTTTTTCCATAGATTTAGGGTGTTTTCCAGTTTTTTTATGTAGGATTCAATGTTTGTTTTGTAGAGTCTGGCAGAGTATCTTGTGATTTGTACTCCCAGGTATTGTATGGAGTGTGTTTCCTACCGAAAGGGGTATGCTTTTATCCATAGTGGTTTGGCTGGTCCCTTAAGCAGTAGGGCCTCAGTTTTATCTAAGTTCAAGGTATAGCCTGAAATCATTCCCACTTTTTCAATCTCTTGTAACAAAGGTGTCAGTGTTTCTTTAGGATTGCTAACCACTAGTAGTATGTCGTCTGCAAATGCCTACACTTTAATTTCCATGTCAGCATATCGTATTCCCATGAATCTATGGATAGGTTAAAAATCAATGGGAATAGGGGGCAGCCCTGTCTGGCTCCTCTAAATAGATCAATAGCTGGGGTGTTGAGACCATTGACTGTAAGAGTAGTGGTAGTGTTTGTGTGTGTCATATGTGCAGATAGTCCCCTACTTGCGAACATTCGACTTACGAATTTCGCAAGATACGAACAATCTGTCCTGCACAGTATGATGTCATGCTATGGCACAGTATGATGTAATGCTCTGGCACAGTATGATGTCATGCTATGGCATTACATCATGCTGTGCAGGGAGCGGAGAGGCTTCTATCAAGCCTGATAGAAGCCTGTCCGGTCACATCGCGGTTGCTAGGCAGCCGGGGGCCTTCTGAAAGGCCCTAGGGCTGTCTATGCAGTGCGCCTATCAAGCCGTGCACTTGATGGGCACTCTGCATAGGCAGCCCTGGGGCCTTTCAGGAAGTCCCCGGCTGCCTAGCAACCACACAGCGTCCCGCGATCTCATCATGGGACGCTGTATGGGCCCCCTGAATGTCGGGTGCAGGCTGTTTCTTACAGCGGGCACCCGGCGACAGCAGTTCCGACGAGCCGCGCCGCTCGTCAGAACTGTTAACACTTTAAATACCGCTGTCAGAGCGGTATTTAAAGTATTAACAGTTTCGACAAGCGGCACGGCTCGTTGGAACTGCTGTCGCCGGGTGCCCGCTGTAAGAACAGCCGGCACCCGACGTTGTATAGAGCGGGATCCACCCGTGATCCCACTCCATACTACCATTTGTTCCGACTTGCGAACAAACGGACTTGCGAACAGGCTCCTGGAACGGAACCTGTTCGCAAGTCGGGGACTGACTGTATATAATTTGTAAAAATCTGTTCAAGACCGCATCGCCCCAACACTGTATTCAAATATGGCCATGCCATTTTATTGCAGGGTTTTTCGACGTCCAAGCTCGGAAGTATTGCCACTGGGCTATTGCGGTTCTGCATGGCCACTGTCACCGCTATCGCAACTCTGATGTTTTTTAAGGCACTTCTTCCACATGTGAAGCCTTTTTGGGACGGATCAAGTATAGAGGGAAGGATGTTTTGAAGCCTATCTTCTAATATCTTGGACAGAAATTTATAGTCACAGTTAAGTAGGGCTATCGGCCTATATGAGTTTGGATAAGTGGAGTCCTTGTTGGGTTTGGGGAGTAAGATGGTTCTGGAGGCCCCAAAATCTTCCCCTTCCTTTCCGTTTGTATATATTGCGTTATAGAGTTGGGTCAGTATTGGCACTATGTCCATTGTCAGTATTTTATAATATTCCACCGAAAACCCATCTGGTCCAAGTGACTTCTTCCCTGCTGATGCTGCAATTACTTCCCGCACCTCCTCCTCCTGGATGGTGGTCTTTAGTGATAATATTTGTCCGTTCATAAGTTTGGGTAAGCCCACTGTTCTCAAAAAATCTTTTATGTCTCGTGTGTTTGACGATTCAGCTCTATATAGATTCTCAAAATAATCGTATAGTATCTGGCTCACCCCCTCTTGGCTTGTCACCAAGCTGCCCGTGTCAGGGTGTCTTAGGGCTAGAATTGGTTTGTGTAGTTGTCGTTGCTTGGCTAGATTAGCTAATAGGCGCCCTGTTCTGTTGCCCTATCTGTAAAATCTGTTTTTTGTTAGTTGGGTCTGCCAGTGTGCTTGGGTATGTACAAATGCGTCTAAGGCCTCCTTCCCACGAGCGTGATGGGCTCCGCCGCGTAATATTCCGCTGCGAAGCCCGTCACGGCGCCCCCCAGAGCCCCTATACTTACCTGCGGGAGATAGCGTGAAATCGCTTCCCCGCCCACCGCCGCCGCGTCACCGCCCACCGCCGCCGCGTCACCAGCCGTGTCACGTGCACGGCCGGCCGTGTCACGTGATGCGGCCGGCCGCGTCATATGACGTCATATGACGCGCGGCGGTGGGCGGGAAAGCGTTTTTTCACGCTATCTCCCGCTGGTTACAGCGGGAGATAGCGTGAACGGACGGCTTCCATTGACTGCAATGGAAGCCGTCAGTGCGTACAGCCCGTCCTCACCCGCAGAAAATAGAGCATGCTGCGGGTGAGGACGGGAGAAATCGCGGTGCGTAATTCCGCGGTGGAATTACGCATCGTGAGCATTGTGCTATTAGGTTCAATAGAACCTAATAGCTGCGGGCAACGCAGCGGATTTTCGCCGCGAATTACGCGGCGGAAATCCGTTCGTGGGAAGGAGGCCTAAGAGGTGTTTTGCTGTCTGGAATGTCTGGTAGGAGTTGTCTCCCGGTGAGTCAATATGTTCCTTTTGCGCTTCTAGCCGGGAGGAGTGTAATGTTGTAAACTCTTCATGAAATTTCCTCCGCCTATGGGATATGTAGCTTATAATATGTTTTAGAATTGGTTGTTGAATTGTGGAGATGTAGAAGTACTGGCACCTGAGTCCCCTTTATGCCCACGTTTGTGGCTCATTAACTTTTGTGATGGAGGTGGCATGGGATTGGAATTATGATTATACTTTAATTTATCAGCAATGCTCATCAGCACTGTGGGATATTGCCCACACTTTCAAAGAGGGTCGCTGCCTGGCCCTGCCAACCCTCTGCAGTATGTGTCTCCTGTTCCTCCTCATTCAATACGTACTTATAAATAGACATGAGGTTGGTGTGGCTATCAAGTGACCTTGTGGCATGAGGACAGCAGAATGCTGCGCTGGGAAAAATTTCAGTACGCTGTGGGCCTACTGAGTAGGCGAAGAGGAGCGCCTTACCCCGTCTGGGATGGGGATAGCTGAAAGCTCCGCTGGGAAAAATTTCAGTACACTGTGGACAAAGGCTCAAGCCTGCTTGCTTTGAGGGATTGAACAGCAATGCCAGCATGTAACAGAGGAGAAGGGGCAGCGGTGTCACCCGCAGGCGGTGATTGGCCTTCGTTCCACCTAGTGTGGTGCTTAGCTAAGGTGTGCCAGCGCATGTGCCTTGCTGATTATGGTCTGGACCAACCAAATTGTTAGGGGGGTGACCTCCAGGCTCTTGCCCACAATTTGGCTTAATAGTGGGACCTGGAAGCCTCAGATGCATCCATGCATGCTGCCCCTGCTGTTCCCTATCCATTTCTGTGGTGTTTCCATCACTTTCTGATGTTTTCAGGTGAATCAAACACCCTCCCCTATGCAGAGCATGGGTCACCTTGAAAAATGCTCGAGTCGCCCATTGACTTCAATGGGATTCATTACTCGAAACGAGCTCTCGAGAATTACAAATAGTTCGGCTCGAGTAACGAGCACCCGTGCATTTTTGTGCTTGCTATCTTCCGCTGTAGCACAGTAGAAGATAGCGTGAAAACGCTTCCCCGCTCACCGCCGCCGCGTCATATGACCCGGTGGGCATGTCACATGACGCGGCGGAGGTGGGCGGGGAAGCGTCATGCGGGAGCGAGGACGCCGAATCCGCAGGTAAGTATGGGGTCTCCTAGGGGGGCGCCGTGATGGGCTCCGCCGCGAAATTTCGCAGCGGAGCCCGTCACGGCTGTGTGCAGTCGGGCTTATAGTTTTCTTTTAAAACTTTAAACTGTTGAATTTATTATTAACTTCTAACTATAAGGGTGCGTTCACACGAGCGCATAAACGGCGCATTTTTGCGCCCAATCGTATAAACGTGACCATCTGAGGCATTGGTTTCCAATGTATTCGTTCGCACGGGCGATTTTACGGCGCGTAAAAACGGCAACCCAAAAAAAACCCGGAACATATGCGACCGAAATATGCGCCAACGCATATTCGATGGCCGAAAAGATAGTTTGCAAAGTAGGAACAAACGATAATACGCTTTCTAGCTCTGGTCATGATCGCCCAAAAACGTTCTTTCCGGCGATTAAACGCTGCGCTAGTGCGAACGTAAATACGCCTACGCTCGTGTGACCGCGCCCTTAATAACAGGAAAATAGATTAAAGTTACAAATGAAAATAAACAATTACAGATGAAACATATAATTAGTATTAGGTGTATGGAAAGAGGTTTTTTATCATTGGCCGCAATAATCGTTATCTAATGAGCCAAGGAATATTAATTTGCTCGCATGCTCTCCCTTTAGGGTGAATTCACACGAACGTATATCGGCATATCGTATATCTGCACTATTTGCAATGAGAGGAGGCGGGACAGGGGCGGGGCTAAGATCCGAGAATTAGCCCCGCCCCCATCCCACCTCTCCCCATTGCAAATAGTGCAGAGGGGCGGAGAGGAGGCAGAGAGGGGGCGGGAGCTCAGTTCCTGCTCCTGGCTCTTCCATCCCCCCCCCCCCCTGCACACGAGGACGACGTATATCGGCTCGGCATGAAAACCGAGCCGATATACGTTCGTGTGAATGCACCCTCACATGACCCGGAGTGCAGAAAGATGATTGGAGGTAAACACACTGAAACAAGGTCCTGCAAGCTACAAGGAAGCCAGAGGATGGCCGCTGGAGCTGACGGATGTGAGCGTGATCTCTGTGCGTTTGTGGGGCTGCGTGTCCGGCATTTTTTCAAGTTGCCGCTGAAGGACCAACGGTCTCCATGGCAACTTGTAAACAATGCAGGCCCTGGTAACGCGAACGCAGAGCCCCCAACGCAATTGTAATTGCGTTAGATGGGTCTCCTATCTTTTCTATGGGCGCTGTGTTCGGGTTATACGCTGAACCCATAACATGACGCGTCTCCTTTTCTGGACGCGATCTTCGTGCGTTCAGCGCAGCCCTCCATCTTCATTTAGAAAGCATTGCCTACAGCCATCGCGGTAGATGCAAGCGTTCAGAGCCTCATCTAACACAATGCACAAACACATGTGGAGGAGGGGCCGAAGACCCCACTTTATCTTAGAGTCGTTTGGCCTGGAGCAAACCTGATTGGTGACAAAGAGTCACCTGACACTTTACAGAAGTTTCTAGAACTTGTTTATAAGTTCATTAGTGCCGCGAGCAAAACTACATCCTGTACAACACAAAGGGAAGGGCGGAATGTAAGGAAAGAACATCTGGTCACCGGAGTACATGATATCGCCTTATACTATCGATGTTACCGATATATCGGACATAACAATATCCATGAAAAGTATCGCCAGAGCATTAGCCATAGATCGATATTACGATATATCTGTTTTGGATGTCCCAACCTTAATTTAACTGCAGTCTCTCGCTTTGTGCTTAATTGTGAATTAGGTATAGTAGCACAGAATTCAAGTTAACCTAACCCTCCAGCAATATATAAGGGTGAGCCCTCAGTCAGTTCTGGAATTCTGTATTAATTCGAACCTTCCAGTGAAGGCTCCACTCATTTGTCTGGCATATATTCTGCCTGTTTGAGTGCTTGTTTACAGTCCAGAAATTGACTTTGAATAGTCCGCCTGTTGCTTTCTGGGTGTCCCCAAAGGGGATTGTGATTCCACTATAGTAGCCTACTATATGTTATTAACTTATATTCATATGTTTGTTAGTCTTTAGCCCTTAGTTTTTAATAAAGGTTATATTTTAGGGATCTATTCTGTGAAGGGCAAGTCTCCTAGTGGCACTATAGCAAAAAAAAGTAAAAATGAGTTTAATAAAGCTTTTAAAAAGTACTAAAAAATCCCCCCAATTTTCCTTTTTTTGACAATAAAAATCCAAACTATAAAAGCAATTAACAATAATTGGCACTGCAATTTTCCATTTCACCCCACTTAGAATGTTTTTCATACATTAAATGGTTCTGTTGGAAGATATTTAACCCCTTAGTGACGAAGCCTGGTTGCGCCTTAGTGACGGAGCCAAATTTTGGAAATCTGACGTGCCATTCAACGTAGCATAACTCCATAAAGGCTTTACATATCCAAGTGATTCTGACATTGTTTTTTCGCCACATGTTGTACTTCATTTTGGTTGTAAAAAGAGACCGATATAATTTGTGTATATTTATTAAAAGCTCCAAAATTGGGAAAATTTTGAAAAAAATTGTCATTTTTTCACATTTTCCACTGTAATATCTCAAATATGTCCAAACATACTGTACAAATTTTTGATGAGATATATATTCCCACCTGTTTACTTTATTCTGAATGCACATTTGAAAAACTTTTGTGTTTTTTTAACCATTTAGATGACGTACAAATTTAACATTACTTTTCAGCATTTTGAGGAACACTTTGTTTTCCTGCACCAAGCCAAGTTTGCAAAGGCTCATTAGTGTCAGAATAATACATACCCCCACAAATGACACCATTTTAAAAACTACACCCCTTACTGTATTCACTGAGGGGTGTCATGAGTATTTTGACACCACCGTTTTTTTCCAGGAATTAATTAAATTTAGAGGAGAAAAAATAAAATTTCATATTTTTGCAAATATGTCATTTTAAAGACATATTTTTTTCCTATAGTGCCCATGAAAATAAGGATTTACACCCCAAAATGGATACCCCTGTTTCTCCCGTGTTCAGAGACATACCCATTGTGACCCTAATCTTATGTCAGGATGCACAACAGGGCCCAAAATGAAAGGAGTAGTCGGTGTCTTTCAGAACATAAATTTTGCTTGAAGGCGTTTTAGGCCCCATAGCACTTTTGTAGAGCCCTTGAGCGGCCAAAACCAAAGAGAACCCCCACAAATGACCCCATTTTGAAAACAAGACCCCTTAATGAATTTGTCTAGGGGTGTACTGTCCATTTTGACCCCACAGTTTTTGAATAAATTCAAGCAAAGCAAAGGGAAAAAATTGTGATTTTCGTTTTTTTGTCAATTCTGTCATTTTAAAAACAGCTTTTTTTGTACAGCACACACATGAATGAAGCCTTGCACCCCAAAATGGATACCCCTGTTTCTCCCGTGTTCAGTGACATGCCCATTGTGGCCCTAATCTTATGTCTGGATGCACAACAGGGCCCAAAACGAAAGGAGTAGTCGGTGCCTTTCAGAACATAAATTTTCCTTGAAGGCGTTTTCAGCCACATAGCCCACTTGTAGAGCTCTTGAGCGGCCAAAACCAAAGAGAACCCCCACAAGTGACCCCATTTTGAAAACTAGACCCCTTAACGTTTTTCTCTAGGGGTGTACTGCCCATTTTTACCCCACAGTTTTTGAATGAATTCAAGCAAAGCAAAAGGAAAAAACTGTGATTTTTGTTTTTTTGGCAATTCTTTTATTTTAAAAACTGCTTTTTTTGTACAGCACACACATGTATGAAGACTTGCACCCCAAAATAGATACCCCTGTTTATCCCATGTTCAGAGACATACCCATTGTGGCCCTAATATTTTGTCTGGATGCACAACGGGGCCCAAAATGAAAGGAGTAGTCGGTGGCTTTCAGAACAGAAATTTAGCATGAAGGTGATTTAGGCCCCATTGCCCACTTGTAGAGCCCTTGAGCGGCCAAAACGACAGAGAACCCCCACAAATGACCCCATTTTGAAAACTAGACCTCCTAACAAATTTATCTATGGGTGTACTGTGTATTTTTACGCTACAATTTTTGAATAAATCTAAGCAAAGCAGTAGGAAAAAATTACAATTTTCATTTTTTTGGCAGTTGTATCAATTTAAAAACAGTTTTTTTTGTACAGCACACATAGGAATGAAGACTTTCACCCCAAAATGGATACCCCTGTTTGTGCCGTGTTCAGAACCATACCCTTTGTGGCCCTAATCTACTTAAAGGACACATGGCAAGGCCTATAATAGAAGGAGCACCCGTTGGATTTCAGGGTACAACGGAATAAATTCTAGGCCCCATTACCCACTTATAGAGCCATTGAGCATCCAAAACGATAAAGAACCCCCACAAATGACCCCATTTTAAAAACTAGACCCCTTAACGAATTCATCTATGGGTGTACTGCGTAGTTTGACCCCAGAGTATTTAAATAAATCTAAGCAAAGCAGAAGGAAAAAATTACGATTTTCATTTTTTTGTCAATTTTGTCAATTTAAAAACTGGTTTTTTTTGTACAGTGTACATAGGAATGAAGACATTCACCCCAAATTGGATACCCCCGTTTGTCCCGTGTTCAAAAACATACCCATTGTGGCCCTAATCTACTTACAGGAAACATGGCAAGGCCTATAATGGAGGGAACACCCATTGGATTGCAGGGTACAACAGAATAAATTCCAGGCCCCATTGCCCACTTGTACGGAATAAAAATTGACACCTTAAAAAATATCCCCCCCCTCCCCCCCACACACACACACACTCTGCGCCCTTTTCGGCATTCCCCAAATCTTAGATAAAAGTAATAATGTGAACTGTGTAGTATTTCTGAAGACAGGGGTAATTACGTAGGCTGGTTGGGATGGGTACATGGGGCAATAAAACCAGGTATTCCCCCTCCTCTCATGCTTTTTGGGGGTATTTTGTGACCTCAGTAGCGGGTATGGGGTGTAAAAAGTGGCGCTCTGGGAGTCTCCGTAAGCTTGATGAGGTGCGGCGGTCTCACACAGAAGGCACTCAACAAGCTGCTCCTGGAACTGCATGAAGGCGAGCATTCCCGGGGCTTCTTGTAAATTACGGATTACAGGTAGCGGTCTGAATAACGCCGGGCTCACGCAGCCGTAGGTGGAATCCGCTTGCAGAGGCCCGCAGTGGATCTCAGCTGTGAACCCGGCTGTGACCCTGCGTACGGCCACGTAATGTACTGCGCATAACTGCCTACTCACACAGGCGGTCATGCGCAGTATATATTTTTTTGTTGTTTTTCCCGCACCGTCGCTTAGCGATGACGCGGGTACCCGCAGCCCGTATACAAGGTAGTTGCGTATGGGCAGCGGGTATATCCGCGACCATGGAGCACAATAGGCTCTATGCTGCGGATAGCCGCGGTAAAATAGAAGCTGCTGCGTTCTCTTTTCTGCGAGTGGATTACACAATTCCGATCCACTAATGTGAACGGAATTGTGTAATCCAATGCGATTGATCTGCGTATTACCGCGGATCAGACGCATGCGGAATCTGCAATTCCTATCCGGTCATGTGAGACCGGCCAAAGGTAGATCGCTATCTTTTTATCACGTGACCGGGGACCGCTCAACGAGGCCACCCGTCACTGCTCCAGGCTCTCGGCGACCGTTGGTCGCTGGGAGTAAGGAGATTTTAAGTTTCCTGGGCTCCCCGACTCCTGCGCATGTGTCCGGAAAGTTCACGGAGGAGGATCGCGTCGGGGTGCAAATACGGAGGCCTCCGGTAAAAAGTTTCATCTCCTCTCACCGATCGCATCGGTGAGGGGAGATGAACCTTCACCTTTTTTTTACTTTTACGTGATTGCCATTATCCATTGGATAACGGCGAACATGTGATCAGGAACCGCTCATCGCAACAACCCCCCCCCCGTGAAATCTCCAGGCTCTCGGCTAAGTTTTGTAGCCAGGAGCAGGGAGATTTTAAATTACCACAGCTTTTGCGCATGCGCCTGCCATTTTTGCGACAGGCGCGTGCGCAGAAGCTGGGGTAAGGTCCGCAGATAAATCCGCGGGCCTTAGGTATGTCATTTCATCCTCCCTCACAGATATGATCAGTGGGGGGAGATGAAACGCAAGCTTTTTAAACTTTTTAAAACTTTTTTTTTTTTACTTTTTACACTTTTTTTTAACTTTACATGATCACTGTCATCCATTGGATGACAGTGATCATGTCCCCAGTGACATCCCTCTGCTCCTGGCTACACATGGCAGCCAGGAGCAGAGGGATTTTAAATTTCCCGGGGCTCGAGCCCCTCTGTGCACGCGCCCGATGTCAATCATCAGGCGTGCATGCGCAGACGGGGACTTCGGGTCCCGGGACATCAGGACATTGCAGAGGACCCGAGGTGATTTTTTTCACCTCCCCTCATGGATCCGATCCATGAGGGGAGGTGAAACTTTACTTTTTTTTTAACTTTTGTAACTTTTTCGCGATCCCCACTATTCATTGGATAGCGGCGATCGCGGGCCCGGGGACCGCTCACAGCGGTCCCCGGTAACACCTCCTGGTTCCCGGCTACCTTCAGGAGCCGGGAGCCAGGAGATTTCAAATTTCCTGGGGGCTCCCGGGCTTCTGCGCATGCGCGTGATGTCATCTTCTGGCGCGCATGTGCAGAAGGCCAGCGGCGGGTTAGGGAGGACCCGATCTTCGGGGGACACCGCGGACAAGCCGGGTGAGTATTTTCAGCTGCCCTGATGGATCCGATCCATCAGGGTTGCTGAATAACTAACTTTTTTGACACTTTTATTTACTTTATTGCGATCCATTTGATAGCGCCGATCGCAATACCGGGGGGGACTGCCTGCTTCCTGGGATGACAGCTCCATGCTGTTGGCTACCTGCTGGCACCGACAGCATGAAGCTGTCACGTCCTCAGGCAAGTGGGCATTAATCCTAAGAGAACGCATAAAACTACGTCCTCTAGGATTAAAGCCCACTTACTGAGGATGTAGTTTCCCGATGGGGCAGTCGTTAAGGGGTTAAATCATCCTACAAAACAATGAGCCTTTATATAGCTGTGTGAAAAGAAAAAAAAAGAAAAATGCTAAGATGTTTTTTTAAAAATGAGGAGGGAAAGAACAAAAAGTAAAAACTGTAAAATGTTCACGTCTTCAAGGTGTTAAGTGTACAAGGCTCGCCAGTCATCCCCTTTTTTGCAATTAAAACACTTGGTAAAAATCCATCTCCTAATGAAGTTGTTACGTAATTGCCGTTACCTTTGGCTGACATGCGAGATATTGATGTGCGCAGGTGAATTAATATGCTAATGCTCTAAGGTTTTGTTTCTGCCTCCGTAATGTTTCTACCCTGGGATCAGACCACTAAAGTCATCCAGTAGCTTCTGTTCCGCGGTCGACTTCAGAGTATTTACTTGTACAAATTTGGAAAAAACATAATAGTTCATTGTGATCCTCACGGCTTGTTCTTGTGTTCTGTTCAACTACTCTTCCAGGAACATCAAGGAAACCACGTGTGGAAACATTAATTACCCCTTGTTTAGATTAGAGGCTGGACTCTAAAAAATCATCAAAAGAATAAACTTTCCAAAACAGTTGGCTTGTTTGCTTAGGGCCAGCGGAATGTGTCTTTGTAGCCTCATGCCAAATGTGAGGTTGCAGAATTGCGCAAACATTTACGCATTGTGGCCACTTGATTCATTGGGCTTAAAGCTGCAGATGCAAACAAAAAACCACACAATACAAAAAACAATTGGAAGTGCCAAAAGATATAGAATTTGGTATAATATTATATGTATATATACACATATAAATATATATATATTACTAACTTTTTTGATGAACGTTTATTGGGTATTCTATAGAACATAAAAAACATAATAAAGAAAAAAGAAAGAAGCAACAGGAATTTTTCACAGAATTTGGCCATCAGAGCTTTTTTCATTCCTTTACAGTTAATGATACCTTTTTTTTTTTTTTAATTAAAGGGGTTTTCCAGTAAAATATTATTGATGAGCAGGACCTCAACTGATCAGCTGAGCAGACACATGCTGTCAGCGCCGCATAACAGAGGTTGAAGCGGAAGTCTCCACGCCGACCTCCGTGTAGTGGCCATCTGTGCTAAATCTTTTAGCTGGGTCAAAGCGAGAGGGATGTTCAGGCTGCCAAATTGGGCTCTAAGAGAAGGCCAGAACTGGAAATACCAAAGGAGGGAATCATTAGGGAGGCCAAAATGTATCTTCAGTTGTAAGAAGGTACAGAGATCACCACCCTCTACAACATTGGAGAGGGTAGTGATCACATAGCGCCTCCAGAAGACTGGCATATATTGCAAATATGGAAAGTTGGGATTACACCATAAGAAAGTATGATGGAACCATTTAGTTGCCTCGCCAGGTATTAAATGAAGGGCAATATTCCACCCACAAGGGTGCAGGAAGTATGTCGGGCTCCTTTGCAATAAGCCTCTTAGACTTTTGCGTGGACCTACTGTTCTACGTTTAAAGTCTCACCACTGAGTTGTAGTCAGAGAAGGACCGCCATCACTCCGCACACACCAACTGGCTGACCAAGTAATAACACTAGAAGTGGGGAAGCCACCCCTCCACAGGCAGGCAAAGAACTTCCAGTTTAATTCTCGAGGTGGAGCCTCACCACAGTATATGGAGGAATATCTTACGGAGAGTTGAAAAAACACTTTTAGGGATCAGTATAGGGATGTTCTGAAATATATATAAAAATGTAGGTGGTAACTTCATTTTCATTATGATTATACGACCTACTAGCATCAGTAGATGTAAAGCCCATCGAGTTGCCATATTTCTCTCCTATTCCAAAAGTGGAGTATAAAAATGATCAGCAGACTTCTGTACCACTGTCCCCAAATAATTGGCACAATCTGTCCACCTCAAGGGAAAATAGAGGGTCAGAGAGGCCATAAGGGCATCAACCACTAGCAGACCACTCTTATGCCAATTGAATCTCACTTCGGAGTATACGCCAAAGGTATCAAAAATGGAGAGAATTGAGATTAGAGAAGATTCCGGGTCTTGCAGAAATAAAAGAGTATCATCTGTGTATAACGCCACGCGCTCGTCATAAGCTCTCAGCTGGAACCTATAACCGCCTTTGGCATTCAAATCTAAATTGTGAGGGGCTCAATTGCAATAGTAAAAAGTGTTGGGGACAGAGGGCAGCCCTGGCGTCTTCTCCTAGCAAGGGAAAGCTATTCAATTATAGAGGTGTTCATCTGCATCCGCGCTACCAGGAAATAGTATAGTGCTTGTACCCATTTGATAGAGATTGTCCCAAACCCAAAACGAGCCCTCATCGCCCATAAAGACCTCCACTCCACCGAGTCAAAGGCTTTAGCTCGATCAGTAAAGACAAAAGTATATTTCCACAGGTTGGAGTGAGACAGCGTAAGGTTAGTGAAGAGTCACCTGATATTTATAGTTGCACTCTTGCCCGATATAAATCCCAACTGATCAGCGTGTACGATGTGATTGAGGGCCTTATTAACCCCTCGAGGACCAGGATGTTTTGTATCTAAAGGACCAGCCACTTTTTAGGGATTTTACCCATCTGGTGGTTTTACTGCCCTATTTTTTTTTTCCTTCAGCTACCAAAATTATTTTTGCTGCATTTTTTCCATGAGATATAGGGCTACTTTTTAAAATATTTTTTTCACTGACTTTTTTTTCCAGTTTTTTAGTTTTATTGGGGTAAAAAGCTAAAAAAAAATGATTTTCTTTAACATCTTTATGTATTTTTTAAATTAGTATATTTATGCTAAAACAAAGTATGAGAACGGGTTCCTCATTTTGTTTTGGATGTTTTGATATATAATATATATGGTTTTGGATTACAGGGTGCATACGACGACGGTTGTGGTTGGCGCCGGCTTTGGGTCATTTTCTTTTTTATGTATATATTTTTGTGTTATTCTGTAATTTTTTTTAAACTTATTTAGGGAACCATTTTTTTTACCATCTTTGTCCCACATGACATCATATAAAACCTCTGGGGGTCATTGACATTTTTATTACACACTTTTCCACTGTAGCTGGGGCATCCATAGGAGACCATGTTACAGGGAAAACCATCCCCCAGTAGTGATAGTAAATTCCATGTTCCTTTTGCACCACTCCATAGGAAACCCATCAGGGCCCGGAGAATCCTGTTCAGGAAGACTGGATAGCTTCCACACTCCCCTCCCGTTCACCATGTAGCATAGTCACACTACTCTGGGTAATGTCGGGAAGGCAATACTATCACAATAGGCATTTAGGGTTTCCTCAGGACAAGTCAGTTTAGAGGTATACAGAGTTGTGTAAAAATTGGCGAATACATTATTTATGAGCTCAGGATCAGTAACCACGGCTCCTGATATGTCCCGGACTGTCACAGTTGGGGGTATAATGCTGTACTCACTAGGAAGATAAGCCAACAGGTGGCTGTTCCTGTGCCCTTGATCAAAAACGCAATGTTGAGAGCTCAAAAGCTTTTTCCTAATGCAATCAAGTAACAGTAATTTATAGCCTCACTGCAAACTATTAGGGCAGAGGAATTGGCTTCAGTGGGATTATAGCAAGCTTCCGCCTCAGAGAGATGGCACTCCAAGTCCAGCCTATCTTGTTGTAGGGACTTTCTATAAACAGGGACGGCTACAGAAAAAGAATCTCTACTGAAAGCATTGAAGACATCCCAGACCATAGACTTGGGCGCTGGAGCAACATTACCTCCCCAATAAGTCTCCCTCTCCTGGTCAGTATAGGTGCAGACCTCCCGTTGATCAAACTATAGAGGATTAAAGGACCATTTACACTAGCCGATGATCGCTAAAAAAAATTGCTAATCGACGATCGTTTCAGCGATAATTGGTGCGTGTAAATGTGCGCCCATCGCCACTTTTCGGGCACTGTTAGCTGATCGCTAAATTCAAGCTAACCTAAAAATCGTCCTTCACTCTTATCAGAAGTTCTCCACGGGAAGTGCTGATAGCATTTTTTTTTCGTGAAGAACAAAGGATCGGAGCATAGATAATAGCCTTGGGCTATTAACTGTGTTCAAGGAAGGCTTCATTTGCACACCCAATTGGTACTTAAGTAGCTGAGTAGCTACTTAATACTTTATGCAAAATGATCGCTCAAAGCTGTCACTCACACTGTCGTTTGAGCGATCTTTGAGTGATCATCGGCCCGTGTAAATGGGCCTTTAGTCTCCATGGAGGACAAGTCCTCCCTTCCTCAAATTGAGAACTAGCTGAAGTGGTGAGTGGTCAGACATACCACAGCAGGCCAAAATCAGACTGTAAAGTGTCAATCTTTCCAGTGAGTGCAGATCGACACCCTGTTATGACTTTAGGCATGTCCACAATAGTTGGACTAGGAGTGGTGGGTCCAAGTGCAGACCCCTGAGGTGTGCTGGATGCACTGGGCTGAGTATCTTCCATAGTGCCAGGTCTCACACGTTGTTGCACTCTATTAGTGAGCTTAGTTTGTTTATTTGGGGCCATGCAAGCGAGAGGCGTACACAAAGTATAGAGAAGCACAGTCAGAAGCAAAGACATCCCTTGGCCAGAGCTGTTATGGTATCATAGGATAGTCCTCAGATGAAGAACTTTAACTGTATACTACATCATGGAGTTCTTGTACTTAGCAGAGTGGGAGGTATGAATCATTATAAGTCTATCACATCGGTAGCAAATAACTCTCCAGTTATAATTTCAAGAACACCGCTCTCTTCTCTGCCTTTTATCAGCTCAAGTGCTGGTGGGGCTGCTTCATTTTTGTGCCCCTTCTATATGACAAGTGGGGTTCCCGTGGTTGATCAGACTCACTGGGATTTGATGGCATTTTCTCCACCGCTTTACTGTGTGGTGTGGCGTTATGTAGGCCACGCAGGTATAGTACCCCAGAGTCGGGTACTCCAGCACTTTCTGTGATTATTTCTGTGTTAAATCAGGTTTAATGTGATGTATGAAAAGTGTGAAAACTTATGATGTGATGCTGTTCATATTTCTCACTAAATTACATATTATGGTAATATTATCCAGCCCCTGGTGAGTACGGGTCACCTGGTAACAGTCAGGGGAGTGTTTAGCCAGGTATAGAGAGCCTATGATTGGTGAAGACCCCTAGATAGGCTGGGTTAGTCACGGTTCAAAAGGAGAGAGTTGGCGGAGCTAAGTCAGTCCTCCAAGTCCTGAGCCAAGCTCAAGCTTGAGAGAGGCCAAGGAGGAACAAGGAGAAGGCCAGTGTGGTGGGAAGTAGAATATCAAAGGTGTGAGTATTCAAGAGCAAGAACAGTTTGGTCAAGGAGAAAAGGGGAGGAAAGTGAAAGGGAAAAAAGGAGGAGATCTAACGCAGCCATACACGGGAACAATAAGAAAGGAAGCTAAGTCAGCCAGAGATAGGCAGAGCCAGGAAGCAAAGCTCAAAGAAAAAGCACAGAAGATAAATGTAGTTCCCTATATCTAGCCCTGAGAAACTACAGAAGTAATTAATGCCTGCAACTGTAACTGGTCCTGCTAAAGTAATCTAATGTGAACTGCATGCAGCAAGTTAAGTTTATCCCTCATCTGCTCTTGAAGAATAAAACTGTTTTGGTTTACTTTACTACTCAACTGTAACATCTGTACTGAGGTACCACACTATGCACTCCAGGGAAGACAGAGGTTGATGCCCCATTTTAGTTTAGTTCTCCTCTTTTTTAATTATTATTTTTGTTTGGAATGGGTCCCTACCCATATACAGACTGGAGTCACCACAAAATAACATCTTCCTCTATCAAACTCCGCGGGTAGCGCCTCACCGGGTTATCACCATCTTACCCTGCCTGACCCCATAGGCAGCATACAATAAGAACTGTCAATTTTACCGCTGTGTGGAGCTGCGCCATATAAAGTTCAACCTACCAGGAGAAGTAGCTGAGCCACCGTGATTACATTTCATCGCTCCACTGCTCCCCCCTTCTAGGTTTGCCCTCTGTTGCCACACAGGCTGAGCTGCAGCTCTTCAGGCTGGATCTGTGGCAGTGGTCCTCCACTGGGTGGTAGGTAGGGTACTCCTGGGGGCTAGATCTGCTGCCTTAGGTAGTAGAGGAAAGGAGTACAGGACCTCCTTTTCTCTCAGGGGGCTATTTTTCAGGTCCTGCTAGCAGCACCTAGGCCCCGAATTTCGTGGCTATGGAGCCACTGGGGGGGTCCTCACAGCTTCCTCCATGTTAGAGGGCCGTTGTGATGGCTCACCAAGGCAATCCCCGGGCTCCGTCAGCTTCCAGTCCTTGCCGTTATTGGCCGCGCAGGAATCCTCAGTAATTTGGGCCGTGGCTTTGCAGGCTTTGCTAGGCCGCGGTATACCTCAGGATTTCATGACGTCCGATCTGGCCATTAAGCTCCTTTTCTTACTCCTCTCGATGCTGAGAGGGCAGTGATGCTGCTGGTGAAGGTGGTAGGTGCAGCGGAAAGACAGATGGCTCTGGATTAAGCCCATGTCTTCATGGAGCTCTCCCGCTGTACGTCTTACCCTGATGATGGTTAGGCCATGCTCCTATAATATCATCAATTTAACTTGTAAATGTAAATATAGAGTAGCTAGAAAAAGTAAATGGACCCTTTGGAGTTCCCTGGATTTCTGCACTGATTACTAATAAAATGTGGTCTGAATGTAACTAATAACACACAGACAGTTTTGTAATGCTTATGTCTGTTATTGTAATCATCAAAAGTGCAAGGATAAAAATTAAATGAAGACATATAATAACTTGTAGATCCCAATTTAGCAGCCATCACCTCCACCAGATATTTTCCGTAGTTGCAAAACTTGCACAATGTTGAGGAATTTTGTACCTTTTCTCCCTGCAAATGTGTTTCGGTTTATCAATTTTTCCGGGATGCCTTGTGTGTGTGCCTTTACATTCATCCTCCGTAGAATTAATTATTTCCTTAACCCCTTAGTGATGGCCCCATTGCATCCTCTAAGGATTAAAGCCACGTGGGCTGAGGACGTGACAGCTACAGGTTGTCAGCTCCCGGAGGTAGCCGACAACATGGAGCTGTCATAAGGGGCCGCGGGGAGGTCCCTCGTGGCAATGTAATAGGCGCTATCCCGCCGATTGTAATGAAGTGAAGAAAAAGTTTTAAAAAGTTAAAGATTCAGCTGCCATCATGGATCAGATCTGACATGACTCACCCTGATCCTCTATGATGTCTGGCAATGATCTGGTCCTTCGGGACCTGATACCGACGATCACATAAAAGTAAAATATAGTTTAAAAAAAAGTTAAAGTTTCAGCTACCCTCATGGATCGGATCCATGGGGGGAAGCTGAAAATACTTTCCCCGGTCTTTCGTGATGTCCCACAGCGATTGGGACCTGCTGTGGGCTTCTGCGCATGTGCCAATGTGACGCGCATGTGCAAAAGGCTGGAGTGCCCGGCAAACTTAAAATCTGCCTGCACCTGGCTGTCAAAGATAGCCGAGTGCAGGGAGATGTGGCCAGGGACCGCTGTTATCCATCAGAATAAATAAAAAGTTAAAGTTTCATCTCCCCTTACAGTTGCAGTACACCCCTAGATGAATTCATTTAGGGGTCTAGTAGTCAAAATGGGGTCATTTGTGGGGGTTCTTCACCGTTTTGGCCGTTCAAAGGCTCTACAAGTGGGCAATGGGGCCTAAATCACCTTCAAGCAAAATTTTGGTTCTGAAAACCACCTGCTGCTCTTTTCAGTTAAGGCCCCATTGTGCATAGAGACATAATATCCAACCATAATACTCAATCCATCACCCAGCCCAGGCTCTCCGCTCTGCTAACGAAACTAGACTGCACGCCCCTCTAATTCGAACTTCTCATTCCCACATCCAAGACTTCTCCAGAGCAGCACCAGTCCTCTGGAATGCATTACCAAAGGCTACCCTGGCAATCCAGGACTCGAAAAACTTCAGGCGTGCTCTAAAAACGCAACTCTCCTGGGAGGCATACCGCATTTCTCTATACGCTGCCTGATAACATGCTCCCTGACCTACTGACTGCAATCCTTGCCAGCCACCATCAACTGCCCCTGTAGTCATACCACTTCTGCTGTCACACGGCTAAATGTCTGACCATTGTCTATGTGTATAGCATCCCTCACTCTCCACCTCTCCATACAGTGCACATCTCCAGCCCCTTTACCTTCTGTATCACCCCATTACTTGTAATATGTAAGCTCGTTGTAGCAGGACCCTCACCCCCTATTGTTTCCATCAACTGATTACTAGATATAACTTGGATATGCAAAACCTTTATGGAGTTATTCTATGTCAAAGTGACACATGTCAGATTTGAATACAATACACAAAAAAAATAAGACAAAACATCACAGAGAGACACTTACTCTGGGCCACGACACATGATGTGACTTGGATACTATCACACCACATTTTAATAGCTATGGCTGCATAAATCTGAGGAATTCCAAAGGGTTCACTAACTTTTTCTTATAACTGTACAGCTAAACTTATGTGCTACATTATTATCATTATAAAAACTCAATAAAATGTTTTCTATATGGCAAATAATGTACTTTTTAGCATTTCAAATAATTTGGTTGTGTACTTATTACAAAAATCTAATTTGTTGTCATGTGCTTACCACGCTGCACTTTGACCAGCAGTCACTATTCTAGTTGGCATGTATGAAGGTCTTTTGTTTAGCGATATCTTATGTTCATTATTATTCAGTTCTGACTTTTTTTGCTCACCTGGCTCTGCTTAATTATCACATTGAGTGGTTCCTCTTTCTGACCCGCCTCTGTACTGGATTCTGATTCCCGTATTTACTTTGGCTCTGACAATCTTCTCAGACTTTCTGATAGTGATCTGGGTTGACCCATCTCCTCCTCCTCCCTCCGCTCTGCTCTCATAGACTGCAATGAACAGAATGACTCATCCCCCTCCTCCGCCCCAGCTGTCCTAGCCTCTCCTGTCAATCATTTGAGAGTAGATAATGGACTGCAAATTATGAGAAAAGGTGACTCCTGGTTGCCAACACTTTCGAAGGATTTTTCAGCATAAAAACGTCATTTTAGGTATATAAAGTAAATAGCAGTTTTTCTAGTTATCACACTGGCTATCATTAAAGATGCTCATTCGAGCATTAGCATACTCGAAGTACTCGTTAATGTTGTCCCTCTCCTCCCCACCTGTTTTCAATGGAGCCGCGGCTGCTGCCAGCGGCTCCATTGAAAACAATGGTCTGCTGACACCCCTGATTGTTTTTCATGGAAGGGCTTTACATAAAAGCCCTTCCCTGAAAAACAATAATTTAGTGTAAAAAAAAGCAAAAAAACAACTTACCCTCCGCCGCTGCCGTGCTCGCTCATCTCTAGCTCTCATATAAACAGAAGTTGATTGAAAAGTTAGTGTTCATTTAAAGGGAACCTGTTAGGCCCTCTAAGCTGTAGGTAGCAGAGGATCTAACTGCATTTTGCAGTCTGACGTTTATACTGATTAGTTTAGTGGTTTTGCAAATCCTACTTGTTGTGAAGGGATTGTACAGTAGAATATCAATATTTGTAGATGATACAAAACGCTACATAAGGTGGGTACAAATGGATCTGGATAGGTTGGGCAGAAAAGTAACACTAATAAATGTAAGGTTCTGCACATGGGCAGGAAAATATATGTCACCATTACACATTAAACCACTGTGTAGCACTGACATGGAAAAAGTCTTGGGGATTTTAGTTGGGGGGTTTACCTGGAAAACCCTTTTAACTGCAACAACCAGTGTCAGGCAGCTGCTGCCAAGGCAAATAGGATCACAGGGACCATCAAAAGAGGTCTAGGCACACATGACCAGAACATTGTTCCTTCTCTTTTCAAGTCACTGGTCAGACCACACATGGGATATTGTGTACAGTTTCATGCACCAGTACTCAAAAAGGACATATCAGAGCTTAAGGGGGAACAAAGGCGGCAACTAAAGTAATCAATGGAATGGGCGGACTGCAATACCCAGAGAGGTTATTCAAATTGGGGTTATTTACACTAGGGAAAACCTGTCTCAGGAGCGACATAAAAACTATGTATAAATATATCAGGGGACAATACAGAGATCTCTTCCATCAGCTATTTATACCCAGGACTGTAAAAGGGGGGCGCTCTAATAACTATGTATAGATATATCAGGGAAATAATACAGAGATCTCTTCCATCAGCTATTTATACCCAGGACTGTAAAAGGGGGGCGCTCTAATAACTATGTATAGATATATCAGGGAAATAATACAGAGATCTCTCCCATCATCTATTTATACCCAGGACTGTAAAAGGGGGGCGCTCTCATAACTATGTATAGATATATCAGGGGACAATACAGAGATCTCTACCATCATCTATTTATACCCAGGACTGTAACAAGGGGGCGCTCCAATAACTATGTATAGATATATCAGGGAAATAATACAGAGATCTCTCCCATCACCTATTTATACCCAGGACTGTAACTAAGGGGTGCTCTAATACCTATGTATAAATATATAAGGGGTCAGTACAGAGATCTCTCCCATCATCTATTATACTCAGGACTGTAACAAGGGGGCGCTCTAATAACTATGTATAAATATATCTGGGGTCAGTACAGAGATCTCTCCCATCATCTATTATACCCAGGACTGTAACAAGGGGGCGCTCTAATAACTATGTATAAATATATCTGGGGTCAGTACAGAGATCTCTCCCATCATCTATTATACCCAGGACTGTAACAAGGGGGTGCTCTAATAACTATGTAAAAATATCTGGGGTCAGTACAGAGATCTCTCCCATCATCTATTTATTCCCAGGACTGTAACAAAAGGGCGCTCTAATAACTATGTATAAATATATTAGGGGTCAATACGAAAAACTCTCCCATCATCTACCTATATCCAGGACTGTAACAAAAGGGCGCTCTAATAACTATGTATAAATATATTATGGGTCAGTACAAAAATCTCTCCCATCATCTATTTATACCCAGGACTGTCACAAGGGGGTGCTCTAATAACGATGTATGAATATATCAGGGGTCAGTACAGAGATCTCTCCCATCATTTATTTATACCCAGTATTGTGACAAGGGGGCGCCCTCTATATCTAGAAGAAAAAAGGTTTCTAACATCGACATAGAAGGGGGTTCTTTACTGTAAAAGCAGTGAGAATATGGAACGCTTGGCCTGAGGATGTGTTGATGATGAACTCACTACAAGAGGGGTCTGGAATATCATATTATTACATAATACAGTCACTAATTACTTCAGAAGGGTTATGACCCAGTGAGTATCCTGATTGTCAGATTGGAGTCAGGACACTTTTTTTTCGCTTAAAATAAAGAAAATTGGCTTCTACCTCATAGGGAGTTTTGCCTGCCTCTGGATCAACATTGGGGGTAATAGTCTGAACTGGATGGACATGTGTCTATTTCAGCCTATTATGTTACTATATTACTTTTGGAACTTTGCAGGGCTGGACTGGAGACGTTCATGAATATGTATATATGCATGCTCCTCCATCCAGATTGCCGACTGACAGGTCCTTCTATGTTGGAGGAAAGTTTTTGTCCTACTCTTCCAGTAAGACCTTTTGCTTTTCCTCCCTTTTTGTATGACCTAAATAACTCTCAGATAAAGTTATGGCTTTATCTCCTAGTAATCAGGATATTATATTGTGAATATTACACAACCACAATTATACTAATGACTGGTTACACCGCTTGTAGAAAGTGTTGTGTAGTAACAGATGATGACAAAGCCCTGCAAGGTGAAGTGATCTTACGTAGATTGGACTTGTCATGCAAGAGCCAATAATGTGGGCAGAAACTGACACTGTAACACCATCATAAATAAACTCATTAAGTCTTAATTACTATTAAAGTAAGTAATTCAAAAAATTTCCACTACAGCTCATTGATCAGAAAGTCGCACTACACCCCAGCCTGATCCCTGAGCAACAGGATCCTCCACTGGTTATACTCAGTTCTACTCTTCATAGGAGATCCTCAGGGAGCAGAGAGATTCTTAGCCCCCCAGAAACCAATTTCTATAGATAAAAGCCACTGGGTAAGGCCTCGTTCAGACGAGCGCTGTTTTCACACTGCTAGGCAGCAAGAAAACAGAGCTGCAGTAGTCCTAAAAAGATCACGTGAATGCGCTACTTCAAGCGATGTGAAGCTGCCCGTTCACACAATCGCAAGTGCGAGATGCATGATTTCCAGGCTCCCATAGGAGCCTATGGAAAGCATGCAGCAAAGATAGGACATGTCCTATCTTTGAACGCAGCTCGGAGCCGACATACATGTTTGCACTCGCATGTCCTATCTTTATTAGGCACGCTGATTCAGCACGTCTAACAATCGTCCATGTGAACACTACTAAACTAACCTATTGGTTCCTATAGAAGCGCGATCTGAGCACTGCTTAGAAGCGCTAAAAACACGCTCGTCTGAACGAGACCTAAAACGAAGTTGTATTCCTGCATATAGTAGATATATTTGCTGGCCATCTTATGTAAAACTGTTGACCCTCTGTATAGAAGAATATAACTGCTATAATACTGCTTCGTATGTACAAGAACATAACTACTATAATACTGCCCCCTATGTACAAAAATATAATTACTATAATACTGCTCCCTATGTACTAGAATATAACTACTATAATAATGCCCCCTATGTACAAGAATGTAATTACTATAATACTGCTCCCTATGTACAAGAATATAACTACTATAATACTGCCCCCTATGTACAAGAATATAATTACTATAATACTGCCCCCTATGTACAAGAATATAATTACTATAATACTGCCCCCTATGTACAAGAATATAATTACTATAATACTGCCTCCAATGTACAAGAATCTAACTACTATAATACTGCCCCCTATGTACAAGAATATAACTACTATAATACTGCTGCCTATGTACAGGAATATAACTACTATGATACTGCCTCCTATGTACCAGAATATAACTACTATAATACCGCCTCCTATGTACAAGAATATAGCTACTATAATACTGCTCCTATGTACAAGAATATAACTACTATAATACTGCCGCCTGTGTACAAGAATATAACTACTATAATACTGCCCCCTATGTACAAGAATATAACTACTATAATACTGCGCCTATATACAATAATATAACTACTATAATACTGCCCCCTATGTACAAGAATATAACTACTATAATACTGCTCCTATGTACAAGAATATAACTACTATAATACTGCTCCTATGTACAAGAATATAACTACTATAATACTGCTCCTATGTACAAGAATATAACTACTATAATACTGCTCCTATGTACAAGAATATAACTAGTATAATACTGCCCCCTATGTACAAGAATATAACTGCTAAAATACTGCCTTCTATGTACAAGAATATAACTATTATAATACTGCCCCCTATGTACAAGAATATAACTACTATAATACTGCTCCTATGTACAAAAATATAACTACTATAATACTGCCCCTAAGTACAAGAATATAACTACTATAATACTGCTCCTATGTACAAGAATATAACTACTATAATACTGCTCCTATGTACAAGAATATAACTACTATAATACTGCCCCCTATGTACAAGAATATAACGACTTTAATACTGCTCCTATGTACAAGAATATAACTACTATAATACTGCTCCTATGTACAAGAATATAACTACTATAATGCTGCTCCTATGTACAAGAATATAACTACTATAATACTGCTCCTATGTACAAGAATATAACTACTATAATACTGCCCCCTATGTACAAGAATATAACTACTTTAATACTGCTCCTATGTACAAGAATATAACTACTATAATACTGCTCCTATGTACAAGAATATAACTACTATAATACTGCCCCCTATGTACAAGAATATAACTACTATAATACTGCCCCCTATGTACAAGAATATAACTACTATAATACTGCCCCTATGTACAAGAATATAACTACTATAATACTGCTCCTATGTACAAGAATATAACTACTATAATACTGCCTCCTATGTACAAGAATATAACTACAATAATACTGCCCCTATGTACAAGAATATAACTACTATAATACTGGCCTCTATGTACTAGAATATAACTACTATAATACTGCCTCCTATGTACAAGAATATAACTACAATAATACTGCCCCTATGTACAAGAATATAACTACTATAATACTGCCCCCTATGTACAAGAATATAACTACTATAATACTGCTCCTATGTACAAGAATATAACTACTATAATACTGCCTTCTATGTACAAGAATATAACTACTATAATACTGCTCCCAGGTACAAGAATATAACTACTTTAATACTGCTCCTATGTACAAGAATATAACTACTATAATACTGCTCCCAGGTACAAGACTATAACTACTATAATACTGCCTCTTATGTACAAGAATATAACTACTATAATACTGTCCCCAATGCACAAGAATATAACTACTGTAATACTGCTCCTATGTACAAGAATATAACTACTATAATACTGCCCCCTATGTACAAGAATATAACTACTATAATACTGCCCCCTATGTACAAGAATATAACTACTATAATACTGCCCCCTATGTACAAGAATATAACTACTATAATACTGCCCCCTATGTACAAGAATATAACTTCTTTAATACTGCTCCTATGTACAAGAATATAACTACTATAATACTGCTCCTATGTACAAGAATATAACTACTATAATACTGCCCCCTATGTACAAGAATATAACTACTATAATACTGCTCCTATGTACAAGAATATAACTACTATAATACTGCCCCTATGTACAAGAATATAACTACTATAATACTGCTCCTATGTACAAGAATATAACTACTATAATACTGCTCCTATGTACAAGAATATAACTACTATAATACTGCTCCTATGTACAAGAATATAACTACTATAATACTGCTCCTATGTACAAGAATATAACTACTATAATGCTGCCCCCTATGTACAAGAATATAACTACTTTAATACTGCTCCTATGTACAAGAATATAACTACTATAATACTGCTCCTATGTACAAGAATATAACTACTATAATACTGCCCCCTATGTACAAGAAAATAACTACTATAATACTGCTCCTATGTACAAGAATATAACTACTATAATACTGCCCCTATGTACAAGAATATAACTACTATAATACTGCTCCTATGTACAAGAATATAACTACTATAATACTGCTCCTATGTACAAGAATATAACTACTATAATACTGCTCCTATGTACAAGAATATAACTACTATGATACTGCCTCCTATGTACAAGAATATAACTACAATAATACTGCCCCTATGTACAAGAATATAACTACTATAATACTGCCTCCTATGTACAAGAATATAACTACTATAATACTGCTCCTATGTACAAGAATATAACTACTATAATACTGTACCCAATGCACAAGAATATAACTACTGTAATACTGCTCCTATGTACAAGAATATAACTACTATAATACTGCCCCCTATGTACAAGAATATAACTACTATAATACTGCCTCCTATGTACAAGAATATAACTACAATAATACTGCCCCTATGTACAAGAATATAACTACTATAATACTGCCTCCTATGTACAAGAATATAACTACTATAATACTGCTCCTATGTACAAGAATATAACTACTATAATACTGTACCCAATGCACAAGAATATAACTACTGTAATACTGCTCCTATGTACAAGAATATAACTACTATAATACTGCCCCCTATGTACAAGAATATAACTACTATAATACTGCCCCCTATGTACAAGAATATAACTACTATAATACTGCCCCCTGTGTACAAGAATAAAACTACTATAATACTGCCCCCTGTGTACAAGAATATAACTACTATAATACTGATGCTATGCACAAGAATATAATCACTATAATACTGCCCCCTATGTACAAGAATATAACTACTATAATACTGCCCCCTATGTACAAGAATATAACTACTATAATACTGCCCCCTGTGTACAAGAATAAAACTACTATAATACTGCCCCCTGTGTACAAGAATATAACTACTATAATACTGATGCTATGCACAAGAATATAATCACTATAATACTGCCCCCTATGTACAAGAATATAACTACTATAATAGTTTTCTCTTAGGTCAATATAGAAATTTGACTAGTTAGAATCGGTAATTTCTGGCTCTGGATGATGATGTAGGTGGAGTTTCCCTTCATCCCTGCGCGGCGGGGTTCGGTGTTACGGCACATTGAACAGAGTTTGCTTATAGTATTTAATGTGTTGAATAAATAATTGCAGAAAATACAAGAACAGTTGTCGTTATGAGGTTGAGTGCAGCGGTCTGTGCAGTGCTTTTCTGGCATTCATCACTGATGCTGGTGCTGCTGCTTGACCCATCTTGAATTCCATTGCGGTTGCAAAAGTCTAAGTTACAGCAGATGATCCTTTTGGTCACACCCAGCCAGTTGTCTCCGGTGGGGATACACGACTGCACACATTGTCTAAGCACAATTTCATGTCCTGTGAATGGAAAACCTGTGGGATTGGAACAAACAGGACACCGTTACTTCTCACATGAGGTCACATGATGCAGACCATCCACTGGGGAGCATTATGGTAAAATACAAATAGAGTCTCCTACTGAATGTACCAAGCCATTTGAGAGAAGACTCTTACCCGTATCTGGTGACATCACTGTCGTCTTGCAAAAGGCTAATTTGGGAGATAAAGCTGAGCAGTTGGTCTTTTCGTTGCATTCGCTGCTGGTTGTTTCAGTACCGCAGGTGTAACATGACAGCCCCTGAGCTGCAAGAAGAAGACAAAAACATCAAAATGTGTTAATGCAACGGGTAGATTATGGGCATAAATTAAGGGGTGCAATCTGTAAGACGGTCCATGCAAAGGCATGGAAAAATTTTTGCGTGTCAATGTGAACATTTATTCGCACAAATATTTACCAAGCCCCACACCTCTGAATATTCGGGAACAGTATAGGCACTCTGCAAGCATCCTATATAAGGACATGAACTGCGTCACAGGTCCTTAGTAAGGCAGAGCAGAGGTCATATGAGCAGTGCATAGAGCAGAGTCACCAAGTAGCAGAGGAGTGTGGGCCAGATCCAGCAAGGCCTTGAAGTGGTGGCGACCATCTCCTTTGGGAGCACCACAGAGATCTTCATAAGCCCCGATGACCTGGGGGCTGAACTGAGCATCAGCTATGGAAGTGCAACTTGACCACTGTGGCGAAGGACCCAGCAGTACATGGGAGGAGAGGGAGTCTCCTTGCCCACAATTCCTGGCATGAAGGCAGCAGTGGTGAAAATAGAAAGGCTGATTCTCAGTGAAGCAAATGACAGCAGCTACATTAGTGGACTCCAAGTTCTCTTGGTGATGCTGTTTCGTATATCCCTGGCCAGGGTGGGAGTTTGTGTATTTTGCTTGACCCTTATGGGATTGTAAATTATGGCACCATCGTTTTGGGGGTTAATGCAAGGCCTTGCAGGGTAGATATGTTAAGGATGTGATGTTATATGTATTATTTATATGGTGTTGTGTAATCTTTATGATAGTAACTGGGATTGTAGAGGCGCAGCAAGGCACCTGTTGATGGAGGACAACACCTGATGCAAACGTTTAGCTGTGAGTTATGAATGTGAGGAATTAGCAACTAAACACAGGATAGTGCAAACCACTGTTTTCCCCATAGTCATGAATAGATGTGAAAGCTGGACTGCGAAAAAAACTGATAGAAGGAGAATTGATGCGTTTGAGCTGTGGTGCTGGCGAAAGCTGCTGCGTATGCCCTGGGCAGCAAGAGTAACAGAGAAGTCATGAATCGTATAAGTCCTTATACATCACTGGAGGGCAAGATGACCGGACTCAGACTCACAGAAAACAAGATGACCGGACTCAGACTCACAGAGAACAAGATGACCGGACTCAGACTCACAGAGAACAAGATGACCGGACTCAGACTCACAGAGAACAAGATGACCGGACTCAGACTCACAGAGAACAAGATGACCGGACTCAGACTCACAGAGAACAAGATGACCGGACTCAGACTCACAGAGAACAAGATGACCGGACTCAGACTCACAGAGAACAAGATGACCGGACTCAAACTCACAGAGAACAAGATGACCAGACTCAGACTCACAGAGAACAAGATGACCGGACTCAGACTCACAGAGAACAAGACGACCGGACTCAGACGCACAGAGAACAAGATGACCAGACTCAGACTCACAGAGAACAAGATGACCAGACTCAGTCACTAGAAAAATCTATAGTGCTTATACAGATCAGTGGCAAAAGATGTCCTGGCCGCCAAAGGAAACAATGCCTGATAATGTCAAAGCTGATACTGGCAAGAATATCACACAACTGAAAGAAGCAGTGCAAAAATTAAAAACATGGAGGGAGCTCAACTTTAGGGTCGCTGAGGGTCGTGAACGACTAAACGGCTGACAACAACAACAGTTGTAATGTGCTGAGTTGACTGTGGGATAACTTGTGGCATCTAAGGCTTCTGGTGTCTCATGTGCGGAGCCCTTACGGGGTGGGAAGAGGTCTATGTTACTTGAAGTCGGGATTTATTGTACAGAGATCAACTTATGAAGTCACCACTGTACTCTTTCTGAGGGCCCAGCTCAGTGTTAGCTTTTTTTATAGTGCAAAGTAGAACAAAGAAAGATATAGTGTCCAATCACAGAAGACAACTCTATAAAAGCAGCAAATCATTACAAAGTATTAGTGCCAATGAATGAATACATTACTATTACACTTACATATTTCTCCCCCAAAACTAAAGAAGACAAAAAGAGAATACATCACTGTAGCTAAGCAAAAGAATAGAAGAGGGTGACTAGCAGGTTTAGAGAATAAGTGGAATGACCATCATTTCCCCTGAAAAACTATATGAAGGGTAGTAGCTGGAAGTTGATATTGGAGCTAATAGGGCTCCTCTTACGTTCACTGCATGGGCCAAATTAGATATTCAGAAGTTTGTGCACAAAAGATAACAGATTGACACAATGCTCTGTATCAGGCCCGTACGCTTCTGATTCATTCAAAGGAATACCATCGCTTTTACGGACAAACATTACATCACAAAATAGGAGTTATTATGCTCATACAGGATTGGTTAGTCCCAGGATATGGTAATTCACAAGTTAGTAAAGTATTAAAAGTGAAAGAATTTGGAGGAAGCATATAATATTATCAGTAAATGACAAGCTTATACAATCAGAATGTACAACTGCTCTGTGGGAAACATGAGTGGGAGGAAGATGCAAGGGTCTAACACATCCTGAATAGAGATGAGCGAACTTACTCGTTTAGGGCGTTTTTGCACCGCTTTTTCCGAGTAACTGACTACTCGGTCGAAAAGATTTGGGGGGCGCCGGGGGTGAGCGGGGGGTTGCAGAGGGGAGTAGGGGGGAGAGAGAGAGCGAGCTCCCCCCTGTTCCCCACTGCTACCCCCGCTCCACCACGCAGCCCCCCGAATCTTTTTGTCCGAGTAGTCAGTTACTCGGAAAAATCGGTGCTCGAGTGCAAAAACACCCGAAACGAGTACGCTCGCTCATCTCTAATCCTGAACAAGTTTGTATATGAACACGTTTAACCGTTTAACTGCTAACCTTTTACTAAGAGAGCAGATATAACAGAGTGTGTGTATATATATATATATATATATATATATATATATATATATATATATATTTGCCTAAGCTGATATAAGAAACACAAGACAAGATAATAAATGATATATAGCATACAAATATCATTACTATAACAAAGTCAATACCCCCAACCGAGTTGACTAAATAAAATGCTAATGAGGCTGTATCCCCTGAGACAAACGAGATAATAGTCAGGCACTGGCACACCTTATGTGGATTACTGGGCACATACAGATAAACCTGCTAACTCATTTATTCTTATCACTCAAACTTACACAAACACAGTCTGTGGAAATGCAAACTTTTACTTTGAACTCCTGTCACACTCCTGCACATTACTAGAGCATTGTATAATGGTACATTAAACATGGCAAAATCAAATCAAATTTAAACTATGCATCAGGGGCTTTTGGGCATAACAGGGGAAAACAAAGTCTCTGAAAAAAAGAGTCCAAAAAGCAATACAGGAGTCACTTAGCACCATGTCACCTTGGTGTGGGAATGGTGGGCTCCTCTGCTTCTGATCCAACACTGAATCCTGTGGGTGTAGGATTGGTACTCCAAGACTCTATGCCGGTGGAAGAACACAGGAAAGGAATTTTGTACAGGAAGGCTCTTACCTCAGAGTCCTCACTGTCCTCTGGGTCTTCTGGCAGCTCAGAACAGCCATGATTCAACTGCCGCCAAGATGTAGCCACATTGGAAGGCCTAACCACGTCCTCCTCAGAAAACACCCGAGGCACTGAAAGGGGTTGCCGCAATGAGGCACATAAGTCCACTGGACTGGCATACCTCTCTCTGGTTCCCTATGCTGCTTGAGAGCAGTCTAGAGTCCAACTCCGGGGTACCTCAGCTTGGACAAAGTAGGGTGGTCTTGAGGAACGGTCCCTCCGGTCGTCCACAAACACAAAATTGAAGTTTGAGTCCCCATACACCCGTATGAAAGGCAACAGGTGCGCAGGTAGAATGTTCCTGACCTCCTAATTAGCCCGGTGGATCAGAATGCATGGGGGGTACTGGCTCTCCAGAAAACTCTTCCTAGCACAGTATCTCTGCAGCCTTCGAAGTCTCTTCCTTGCAGGACGGGTAGGTGATAAAGAAGTACCCTCAGGCAGGATAGGGTCCCATCTGGAGGGCTCCCTCAGGCGGTCCTCAGGAGGTGGTGAAACAGGTGAAGGTGGAGATACTAATCCCTGTAGCTTGGACTCAACACTCCAGTAAAAGCGGGGTCTGGACGGGAAGCTATCCTATGGGAACTCTCACAAGAACTTTAACCGCCATCTCACCTGCAGGGGTGCTTACACTGGTCTGGAGAGAAAGGTCAAGCAGCTCACTCACCAGCAGTGGCAGTCCTCTGTACTCTGCTGCTGTTCCGCGATAGGGGCAACCCCCCCTACTTTTTCCTCAGCCACGGTGGGAAACTGGTGGTGGGAAGTTTTCATGGGCTCCTAAAGCACAGGATGATGAAGAACCTTTGGCACCATTTTGTGTGTCCATGTTGTCTTCTTCACTAACAGTCATGAAATGTAGGTCAGGCAACTCAACTTTTTCTAACAATTCAACACGTCCTTGTCTCAGGGTATAATGCATCCTGGACTCATATGAATTAGATTTAGATGAAGAGTCTTTATCTTCTCACTGCATGTTTTGCAGCTATCTCAGCCTTGTCTCTCCAGTGACTCTTTCAGAGAGCTGGAAGACCGGAAATCGGTACAGTAATCCATAGAAACTGAAACGCAGGCACACAACCTTTTCTCCAGGTCTGAAAAGATGGCAGAGGCACTTCTTCTCCATCTTTTCAAGAACAGGTACGCAGGAATCATCCTGTTCGTGATGCCATAACTCCGCCCTGCAGCGTCTGAGAAGTAGGCCCACAGCCAAGGAGATGGCGTGATACATAAAGACATTGTCATGGGTGGCTCTACCATCCTGATTGTTTCCCCAAGTTGAAGAAGATAGAGAGGAGGAAAAAAAATCAGCTACCCAGAGTTCCTCCTGTCAAAACTTCAAGACAATCACCAGAAGTGGACTATGGTAGACTACAGAATGAATCTGTATACATCCTGGGTACTGCTAATGTACTTGTTTATTCTGGGTACAGGATAAGTAATGTATGTACACAGTGATTCCACCAGCAGAATAGTGAGTGCAGCTCTGGGGTATAATACATAATGTAACTCAGGAGCAGTACAGGATAAGTAATGTATGTACACAGTGACTCCAATAGTGAGTGCAGCTCTGGAGTCTCACACAAAACAAGTAACTCATGTACACAGTGACTCCACTGTTTATGTAGTTTATCTATATATATAAAGATGAAAGCCCTCACTGACTCACTCACTCGCCAAAATTTTCCAACTTCCCGAAGTCGTAGAAACATGAATTTTGGCGCAAGCATAGATTATCTCCAAAATAGGAAAAGTAATTGGGTCCCAACTCGATTATTCAATTCTAGCGCAAAAGAATTGGCGTTGAAATTTAACGTACATAATCTAAATCTCTCACTTCCCAATGTCATAGAAACTTAAAATTTGGCACGGGCATTGATTATGTCATAAATAGGAAAAGCTAATGGGTTCCAACTCGATTATTCAATTCTATGCGCAAAAGAATCAGCGTCCAAATTTTACGTACAGAATCTAATTCTCTCACTTCCCGGTGTCATAGAAACTCGAAATTTGGCAGGAGCATTGATTGTGTCATAAATAGGAAAAGCTAATGGGTCCCAACTCGATTATTCAATTCTATGCGCAAAAGAATTAGCGTCCACATTTTACGTGAGGAATGTAATTTTCTCACTTTACGGTGTCATAGAAACGTGAAATTTGGCACGAGCATTGATTATGGCATAAATAGGAAAAGTTCATAGGTCCCAACTCGATTATTCAATTCTAGCGCAAAAGAATTAGCGTCGAAATTTTACGTGCGGAATGCAATTTTTTTCCCTTTCCGGTGTCATAGAAACGGGAAATTTGGCACGAGCATTGATTATGTCATAAATAGGAAACGCCAATGGGTCCCAACTCCATTATTCAATTATATGCGCAAAAGAATTAGCGTCCAAATTTTACGTGTGGAATGTAATTTTCTCACTTTCCGGTGTCATAGAAACAGGAAATTTGGCACGAGCATTGATTATGTCATAAATAGGAAAAGCTAATGGGTCCCAACTCCATTATTCAATTATATGCGCAAAAGAATTGGCGTCAACATTTTACGTGCGGAATGTAATTTTCTCACTTTCCGGTGTCATAGAAACGTGAAATTTGGCAAGAGCATTGATTATGTCATAAATAGGAAAAGCTAATGGGTCCCAACTCCATTATTCAATTCTATGCGCAAAAGAATTAGCGTCCAAATTTTACGTGCGGAATGTAATTTTCTCACTTTCCGGTGTCATAGAAACGGGAAACTTGGCACGAGCATTGATTATGTCATAAATATGAAAAGCTAATGGGTCCCAACTTCATTATTCAATTCTATGCGCAAAAGAATTAGCATCCAATTTTACGTACATAATCTAAATCTCTCACTTCCCAATGTCATAGAAACATGAAATTTGGCACAGGCATTGATTGTGTCATAAATATGAAAAGCTAATGGGTCCCAACTCCATTATTCAATTCTAAGCGCAAAAGAATTAGGGTCCAAATTTTATGTACGTAATCTAAATCTCTCACTTCCCAAAGTCATAGAAACATGAAATTTGGCACAAGCATTGATTATGTCATAAATATGAAAAGTTAATGGGTCCCAACTCGATTATTCAATTCTAAGCGCAAAATAATTAGCGTTCAAATTTTATGTACGTAATCTAAATCTCTTACTCTTAATCTAAATCTCCTGATGTCATTTTATATAAAGAAAACGTCGCATGGTTGCCTCCACGTGGTGTTTCCTGGGTAACGCAGAGAACTATGCAAGATGGTGAACATATGTTTTTCCTCAGTATCTCTAAAGTAACCACGACTTCATAAGATTTTCCGTGTGAACACCAGATAAACACCAGTACCAAATTAACTCGGGCGAAGCCGGGTATATCAACTAGTATTCTCATATAATCCATAATAGTTTATCATACTTGTTAAGTACACACTAATGAGTAATTGTAATAGTAAACGTTAGTTTCTATGGGAGTTCACTTTTTAACGTACCATTATGATATATGGTGGAGTGGCTTCCAGCGGTGTATCGGGACACACTACTCTTTATGCAGATTTATTGGTCTAGTTTGTATATTCCTCATTAATACAAACACAACATGTTAACTCTTCACAGTCATCTCCCAAGTGATGTAATTATACGAAGAACTGTGTTGGCCTAGTGCCAGCTCTCTCCCGAAGAGACGAGAACAGATAACCTATTATTACAGACCAGGTATCGCGCTGCTGCAGCCTAGTGGGAACATGATAGTATTGAGAAACACACCCAGATGACTTCTCCCTGGATGCTGGGGCTTAGTTCACTCAGTAATTATGAGATACTGGCTATGTACATGGTGCCCACATACATGGCATGTAATGATAATTGCCAACAAAAGAGGGAGCTGTATGGATTATACTATACTGGGGTCAGATGATCATTATAAGCTATATAATGTGTGAGCCGCAACCCTAAGATCAAACAATGTGACTCATGAGCTTCTCGATTGAGATTTGTGCTACGCATTTTGGGTACAGGGTGATGACACTCTGACACTTGGGGTACAGGAGAGACTGTGCAGGAGAAAGAGACCACACACCGAGACTGCACAGAACGAAGAGACTACATAGCTGAAGAGACTATGGAATGGGGTACTGGTGTATTATATGCTGTTTGTCACATTTGTTTATCATTCATAGTAATGGTACCTTTAATTACCATAAAGTTTTGAGGACTTATTTCTCAGGGGTCTTTGGGTGTGGCTTCTCCTGAGAGTTTTACGTCTGCTTTCCGGGATCTTAACTCACCAAAACATAAATTTGCATGCTGTGGATTTTAAATTTGCGCTGCATGTCAATTTCCATGTGAATTCAGAGTTGTCCCACTCTCCCGCAGAGCGTCTTGTTATATCACTCCAAGAACAGAACAGGCAAACCCGAAAGAGGAGAGAAAGAAGCCAAGAGGAACCGCAAAAGACCTACAGAAGACTCAACAGACTGCAGAAACCTCTGTTCATAGGTCCGCTATTAGAGAAACACGGACCAACAATGGTGATCATGGAAGGACACCAAGAAGGAAGCCACTTTTACCCCAAATTAACAAAACATTGCAGTCTGTCTCAAGTTTACCTCCGACCAAGTAGATAGTCTACAATGCTTCTGGGAACTGTTCTGTGGAGGGGTGAGACACAAGAGGAAGTTTTTATCACAAACGCACAAAGCTCTGTTTAGAGGAAGAACTCTGCACACCAACACCAAACCTGTCCTACTGTGAAGATGGTGCAGAGGCATTCTGGTTTGTTTCTATGGTGGGTGGGTTATCATGGTCTGAGGCTGTGGTGGAAGGTCTGCTGGTGTGTGTGTGTTTGTGTGTGTGTGTGGTGGGGGGGGGGGGGCATCATGTTTTTTGGCTGCTTTGAATCATAGAATGGAAGAGTTGGAAGCAACCTCCAGGGTCATTCAGGATTCACTAAATCATCCCAGACAGATGTCTGTCTAGCCTTTGTTTGAACACTTCCATTGAAGGAGAACTCACCACCTCCCATAGTAACGTGTTATACTCATTGACCCCCCTCACTATATAATATCTAATCTGTGTCTCCTCCCTTTCAGTTTCATCCCATTGCTTCTAGTCTTTCCTTGTACAGATGAGAATAGGGCTGATCCCTCTGCACTGTGACAGCCCTTCAGATATTTGTAGACAGCTATTAAGTCTCCTCTCAGCCTTCTCTTCTGCAAGCTAAACATTCCCAAATCCTTTAACCGTTCCTCATAGGACATGATTTGCAGACCGCTCACCATCTTGGTAACTCTTCTCTAAACTTGCTCCAGGTTATCTATGTCTTTTTTAAAGTAGGCGCCCAGAACTGGACACAGTATTCAGATGAGGTCTGACTAAGAAAGAGTAGAGGGGGATAATAACCTCACGTGATCTAGACTCTATGCTTCTCTTAATACATCCCAGAATTGTGTTTGCCTTTTTGGCTGCTGCATCACATTGTTGACTCATGTTCAGTCTATGATCTATTAGTATACCCAAGTCTTTTCCACATGTGCTGCTGCTTAGCCCAATTCCTCCCATTCTGTATGTGCCGCCTTTATTTTTCTTGCCCAGATGTAGCATTTCTCCATGTGAAATACCATTCTGTTAGTCGACGCCCACTGTTCAAGGTTTTCCAGATCTTTTTGAATACTCTCTCTCTCTCTTCCCTAGTGTTAGCTATCCCTCCTAGCTTTGTGTCGTCAGCAAATTTGATCAGTTTCCCATCGATTCCCTCTTCCAGATCATTTATAAAACTGTTAACCAACATTGGGCCTAGGACAGAGCCTTGTGGTACCCCACTTGATACATTCTTCCACTTGGATGTGCAGCCACTTATGACCACTCTTTGTGTACGATCACTCAGCCAGTTGTGAATCCACCTAACAGTTGTCTTGTCAATCCCATATTTGGTCATTTTTTCAGTAAGTATAGTATGAGATACTTTGTCAAATGCTTTATTAAAGTGAAGATATACTATATCCACCTTTGCTCTTTAGGGCCTGGACACCTTGTGGTTCCTGAGGGAGCAAAGAATTTTAAGGTGAATCAGAACATCTTACAGGAGACTGTAAGAGCAGTCATGCATGACCTCAAGAGGGAGACGTTGGGTGATGCCACAAGACATTGACCCAAATCACACAAGGAAATTAACTAATGAATGGTCGGGAAAAAGAAGATTTGTATTTTGGAAAGGCCAAATCAAAGTCCTGACCTTAACCCTATGGAGATGCTGTGGCATGACTTGAAGAATCCTGTGCACACAAGGCATCCCAGAAATATTGATGAAATGGAATGGAAGGAAGGAAAAGTCCATAATTCTTCCTCAATGCTCTGCAAATTTTATTTGTAGCTCCAGGAAGTGCCCGGTGGAGGCCATAGCTGCTAAAGGGGGATCTACAGGTTATTTTCCTCTAGAACTGTGAATGATTTCTGTGCTTAATAAAAGACATGATCAGTATAACAGTCTGTGTGTTATCCGTTATATTGTACTTGTCTATAATTGAGGCATTTTATTAGTATTTAATGCAGAAATCCAGGGAACTACATAAGGGTTCACTTATTTTTTCTTGCAACTAGATATATCCAAAGAAAGAGCTGGATCTACACAATACAGGTGTGTCTAGTGCTGCAGTCTGGGTTAGACAGCCCCTTTGAATATAGGGACCCTGTACTATTCACCAGAGCATGTGGCGGACCCCCGGGGCTTGTTGATCTCAGTGCTTTGTTTCCCCGCAGCGTTACCACAATGCACGTGACCTATGGTTTTTTTTTGGGTGGCTTGTATTGTAATAATGACAGTAATGACAATAATGCAATAATGAGAGCTGATCAGAGTTACTTTGTGGGACCCAGAGTCTAATTGTCCAAACTACACAACCCCTATAAAAATGCAAGCCATCAATAAGCTATAGCAGATACTTCAAGTTCCATATGTGTAAGGGCTTCTGCACACTTGCGTTTTTCTTGCGCATTTTTTTCACGCAATATCGCTGTGTTTTTCATGCGATTGTCAATGGAACTTTCTAATGTTAAAAACGCATCGCAAGTTGGTGCTCTGCAATCTTTGTGCGATGCGTTTTTAACATTAGGAAGACCCATTGATCATCGCGTGAAAAAAAAAGCCCAAGAAAAACACAAGTGTGCAGGAGCCCGTACACGAAATAACTAGTTCTATTCATTTACATACATAACGTCCATATCTGCACCTATCTGCTAATATGTATCTATCTCATTATATGTATCTGCATATATCTCATATCTGCTTCTAGCTCCTTACAATATATCTACACATATCTCATATATGCTTCTATCTCGTTACATATATGTATCTACATCTATCACATATCTGCATATTTCTCGTTTACATGTATGTGCATATATCTCATATTTGTGTCCATCTTGTTAAAATGTATCTACATCTATCTCATATATCTCATAACTTGTATTTGCATAGATCTTATATTTGTGTCTCTTGTTACATTTATGTGCATATATCTCATATCTGCCTCTTTTTCATTTCACATATGTGCATATATCGCCTTACATCTATCTATATGTATCTCATATCTGCATTTGACTCTTTTACATGTATGTGCATATATCTCATATGTACATCTATCTCGTTACGTATATTTGCATGTATCTCATATCTGCATTTATCTCGTTACATGTATGTGCATATATCTCATATTTGTGTCTATCTTGTTACAATGTATCTACATGTATCTCATATATCTCGTTACATGTATTTGCATAGACCTTACATCCGTGTCTCTTGTTACATTTATGTACCTATAGCACATATGTACATCTATCTTGTTAATGTATGTGCTTATATCTCATATTTGGATCTATCTCATATCTGCACCTATGTTATTACATGTCTGTGCATATATCTCATATCTTATTACATGCATTTTTTATAGCTCTCATTCCATGTCAGCTAATGAGGTGATTAGAAATATCTTCCTTACCGATCTCTGCGCACACAGCGGCAGCTACTAAAAGTCCTAAGCACAGATTCATCCTGACTGTCTTATCAGCTCCTGCAGATCCCACGAGTCGGGCGGCTTATATACTTATAGTAAGATATATATTATCATTACACAATTCCAGAGCTTTCAGGTCAGGCCACAACAGGAATGGCTAGTTCTCTGCTGCCGCCTGTAACTCAGCTAAAGAGCTGCATCTTGGAAAAATACAAGAAGACGACATCACTTGTGTCCCTGGAGGGGAGAGCCAACTGATCGATGAGTCCATGTCTACGGAGGAAGAATGGGAGCACGAAATGTGGATCCATGGAGTACAAGAGTTTCCACATCTAGTCCATGGACCACTTAGTAAAGTGCAACCCTTTGGAAGATCAATCACTAAGTCATGGGTAGTGGGGGGGGAATTACTAAACAGTGGTGATCCCACGGCAGTCATTAGCAACAATGTGCCAGAGTAAGATGCGCCAAATGTATTAAAAGGCGCACGCCTCTTAATAAATGTGGCAGTTCTTTAATGCTGAGGTGAGAGGTCAGCAGTAGGGATGAGCGAGTATACTTGCTAAGGCACTACTCGCTCGAGTAATGTGCCTTAGCTGAGTATCTCCCTGCTCGTCCCGAAAGATTTGGGTGCCGCCGCAGGGAGGAACGGAGGGGAGATCTCTCTCTCACTCTCTCTCGCTCTCCCCTGCTCCCCGCCGCAACTCACCTGTTAGCTGCGGCGGCCCCCGAATCTTTAGGGACAAGCGGGGAGATACTCGTCTAAGGCACATTACTCGAGCGAGTAGTGCCTTAGCAAGTATACTCGCTCATCCCTAGTCAGCAGTCATAGACTCGGCAGCGGCTGCCGGATCAGAACTGCAGGCTCAGTGAGTGGAATGTCTGTAGGGAAGCTGCCTGGCTAGAGGCCGATAGGGGGGCACTATTACTACTGCCGCTACTATGGAGGTCATTGTTAGGGCTCGTTCACATGGGTATAAGCGCATTTTGGTCATGCAAATACACTATTTTTGCACAACTGAAAATCAGTTACACCCACGTTTCCGGGTGCTCCAGGGCGTTTTTATGTGAATGCACAAAAAAAATGAAGACATGGCCATTGAAACGGTGCGCAAATGTGCACTGAATACACAGGTTTCCTACGTATTTGCGCTGGCTGTTTGAAGGCATCCAAAAGGCTGATGTGGCCCTTGGTGAAAATGAGTCTGACCCCCTGCCTTATGTGATCCGACACCTTCTTATCATCGTCAGCATGAATTTTATCAGTAATTCATCCTACATAATACAGTTGCTCTTCTGTGGGATCAGATCACATGGGAAGCCTTCACCCCTACACAGATTAATGAGGCTTTGGGCGCCCATCACCCTGTCTTCGAGTCCCTAGATATCCTTCTTTCCTTCCTTGGAGCACTTTGGTAGGTACCAACCACTACATACATGAATACCCCACAAGACCAGTCGTCTAGTCATCACAAAAGATCACAGGTAACTCCATCCTCAGGAGAAGAGGGAATCCCGTTGCCCTAAGTGCCATGGATGCCCTTGATAAGAAAACTTCCTTCCTACGTGTACTAATGTGGTCACAGGAATGCTTTCTATCTGCTTCAGAGCGGATTACTTCCTTGTGCTGCACTAATTTGCTTTAGGTTCCTCCCGCTTAGGGCTCTTTCCCACGAGCGGATATACAGCGACGCCATTTTTACGTTTTCACGCCTGTTCCATATAAGCGCCTGAATGGGCATTTTCCCGCGAATACGGCCAGCGTTTTCTCATCCATTCACACGACCGCTGTTTTTAGCAAACAAATATGCCGCACCCCGGAAACCCCTGACTCTGCCAAAATCCTCGGGATGCTTCCAGTGCCCATATAGAGGCACCTGTAAGCTTTTCACAGCGTTGGACGCTCCATAAATGCCTCCCCCTCCCTTCTTTTTCCCTGTTTCCATAGGAGTCTCTGGGACCCGCCGGCGTATATTGGCCAAAACATAGTTCCAGAACTATGTTTTGGCAGAGCGTTTATGCGCCGGCCGCGTATATGTTCTATTTTTCGCGCTGCTGGCATATTTAGGCGCCTTATATTCGCCCGTGTGAACGGCTGCATTGGAAACCAATGCTTCACATGGGTACTTTATATGCACCCAGGAGTGAAAATGCGGCGTATATGCCCTCGTGGGAATAAAGCCTTAGACGGCAGAAACCACCAGGAGGAAACTATCCTGTGTATTCAAGATGAAACTACCGAAGACCGTGTGAAAAAGGCACAGGAGCCAAGAAGAGTGGGGCATACGTACGATGCTTTGCATGCCAAAAGTTGCAACGTTGTCACAAGCACCTAAATTGAGACTTTTTGAAGTTTTACTTCAGGCCCTGCCGCTTTTTCAAGATGTGGGTGGGGCCTAGAGATAGTAGGTGTGGTAGTTTTACTATAATTTACACCAGTAATTAGCCTAAATTTAGCTGAACCTACTCCAGCTTGTATGTGGTGCATGGAGGTGCCGCCAGAGGTAACAAATGTATTAAAGAGTACCTGCACCCTCACGCTGGAGCACTCATGCGCTGCCAGCTGTTTCTGGCTCACCCGGCAGCTGAAGACGGCCCCATATAGTGCTTATATAGTGCTATATGGGATCGTCTTCAGCCGCCGGGAGGAGAGAAACCGGCCGACGGAGCACAAGTGCTCCAGGGTGAAAGCGCAAGTACTCTTAACCCCTTAGTGACGGAGTTTTTTTGTTTTTTTCCATTTTTGTTTTTTCCTCCTCCCTTTTAAAACGCCTTTATTTATCCATCGACGTCGCTGTCTAAGGCCTTGTTTTTTGCGGGACGAGTCGTAGTTTTTAAAAATCCTATTTACTGTACCATATAATGTACTGAAAAACTTTTAAAAAATTCTAAGTGGAGAGAAATGAGAAAAATACGACATTCCGCCATCTTTCAGTGCGTCTTGTTTCTACAGCGCACAAATTACAACAAAAATGACCTGATAACTTTATTCTACGGGTCGGTACGATTACTACGATACCAAACTTATATAGTTTTTATTTTGCTGTACTACTTGTATTTTTTTTTAAAGATATTTAATTTTTTTAAATTATTTTCTGTCTCCATATTCTGCGCACAATAACGTTTTTATTTTTCCGTTGAGGTAGTTGTGCGAGGCCTTATTTTGTGCGGTATTTCCTGTCGTTTCTGTTCGTACCATTTTGGAATACATGCGACTTTTTTATCGCTTTTTATTACATTTTTTCTTGGAGACAGGGTGACCAGAAAAATGCAATTCTGGCATTCTTTGTTTTGTGTACGCCGCTCACCGTGCGTGGTAAATAATGTGCTACTTTAATAGATCAGACTTTTACGTACGCAGCAATACCAAATACGTATTTTTGATTTATTATTTAGATTCTTTTATTGTAAATATGGCAAAAGGGTTTTTTTTTACTTTTTTACTTTTTTTTTTACATAATTAGTAAAACTTTATTGCTTTTATTTTTACATTTACTTTTAGTCCCCAGGGGGGACCACAACTAGCGATGCTTTGATCGCTCCTGCAGTATGATGTAATGCTATTTTGACAGGCAGTCTATCAAGCCACCCCAAGGAGATGACTTGATAGGCATACTGCCAAGACAGCCCTGGGGACTTTCAGAAGGCCCCGGCTGCCATGACACTCACAAGGCTCCCCGATCTCACTGCGGGGGGGGGGGGGGACGCGTACGGGACGATGTTCGGGGGATTTAAATGCCGCTGTCAGAATTAACAGCGGCATTTAAAGGGTTAATAGCCGCGATCGCCCACACGGCTAATTGCAGCTATTGCCCGCAGGTGTCAACTGCAATAAACAGCTGACACCTGCGCTGCATGGAGGGAGATAGCGTCTCTATCTACCTCCATACAAATTTTGCAACGGCAGAACGTAAAAACACTATAGGGCTGTCACTAAGGGGTTAAAGACATTTCTTATACTTACATTTTTCATATAGGAACATATCTACACCAACGCAGCTCAGTGAAGAAATACTGTACAGAACCAAGCTGATAACATAAATACAGCACCAGAACCAAGCTCAGTACATAAATACAGTACCAGAACAAAGTGTAAATATGGTACGAACCAACCTCAGTACATTGACACAATAGTTGAACCAAGCTCAAAAATACAGTAACAGGGCTAAGTAATTGTGTTGCATGGGCACCGATGGGCTGACAGCGGTGCCTCAGAACATCAGAGGGAAGGAGACAGAGCCAGGAGGAGGAGGATTCATGCTGCGCCATAAAATGCTGCCCCACTGAGAAAGAAAATCATCTCGCCAGGTGGACCTAAGGGGAACGATCATCCCTAGTCTACATCCGCCTGGTGCCCCCCACCCTCTATAAGCTGTGAGCCAGCACCCTGTGCGGCCGCATCGGTTGCATATAGCAAAGGCTGGCCATGGTTTACATAAGAAGTAAATATACCCCAATGTATAGCAAGCAGAATTAAAACAGTTTTCCCAACATGACCTCTCCTGTATAAAGCTGCAGCTCTTACATGTTACCCACTTGAATGAATTGCCAACTGCAAGAGATGCTGTGTTTGCAGAAACTCTTCACTCAGTCTAAAAGAGTGGGGTGGCCTGGAGGATGCCCATAGGTCCCATAGGTCCCCGTAGAGTTTACTATACAAACAGGGGTTACCCAGGTAAGACTCCTTTACTGGCGATCAGACATACAGTAAGTCTCCTATATGAGGTGATGCAAAAAAATACATTAATGAGCATTTCTATCACCGCCCGCCTAGTGCAGCAATGTAACATATGCAGAGTAGGTGTGGTTGGCTACAATATCACATATTGCCCAATCTTCTAATTACAACTAATTGCATTATAATTAACCCAAAACAATTCTTTAATCTTATTCTCCTCACATGCAACTTGGCAAGAACTCTTCTTTATATATCTCTTACTTCATGGGAATGATCAATGGGGCAAATTTACCCAATTAAATGAGCTGGAAAAATAGCATAAAGCGTGGAAGAAAACGGCGCTATATTTATAAATAATTACCATAATAACAAACTTCAGAAACAAGTTGCTGAACTCTTTTATTCTTGGACGGTTACATGACCATCTCAAAGAGTCTGGATTCCACAGAACTTCAGAGTGGTCCATCATCTCCACATGGAGAAGACCTGAAGCAGTGACAAATCATTTCCAGGAGCATCTGCTGCCAAAATCACTGCAAGGATCTAGAAATGATTAATCTATACGGAAGATCCAGAGATCTACAAGCTCTCCAGCCTCAATGGCAGTCGGTGCTTGGGATCCAACAAGTGATTATAGAAGGAGAGCACTGATATCCAGGAAGAACATCAATGCCCGGCCTGCAATAAAACCTTGGAGCTGAATGGAGAACAGTCTATGGACAGAGTGCCAGAAGTGGAGCTCTGTGGACAACATGGCTCCATTATATCTGCCGTAACCCCAATAAAGACTATTGGGCAACAGTCATACATGTTACCATAGGATTTACCATAGTGAGAGTGGAATCTGCCTTCGGATCTGGATATTATTGGATTCTGCACTGGATCAGTATAGTGCATAATCCATCAATATCTAGTCATCCTAATCCGGGGGCACCAGCAGACTTCCCTACCTCATTATTGCTCCACTACCACCACCACGTATGACTGATGCATGATGGTCTTTATTGTGTTTACAGAAGATATAATGGACCCATGTTGTACATGGAGCTCCAAGGAAGAAGGTTCCATTGGCTGTCGATAGGCTGAGGTTTCATTGAGTTTTACTGCAAGACAAAAACGAGTCTACAAGAAAGAGATCATGGAGATCATATAGAATGGTATATAAAGGGTTGTGTTTATTAGGGTGGTTTCACATCTGCGTTGGAGCCTCTGGTCGGAGATTCCATATCGCAAATCGGGCACAAAATAGCAGAAGAAAAAGTGCTGCATGCCAAAAGCCGGGCAGCTGAGCAGAACGTGAACGGACCCCATTGTATTCAATGTGGTCCATTTGCGCTGTTCGCTTCCATCCTAAAATGGAGCCGTTTGGCCGCAAGGATTCCCTTTTCTTGCTTCCTGAACAGAGAAGGAAACCGGAACTCCCGACACAGGTGTGCGATCACCCTAAGGCCTCATGTCCACGGGGAAAATCAGGCCCGCTACGGATTCTCCATGGAGAATCCGTAGCGGGTCCCTCCTGCCCCGTGGACATGGGGGCTGAAAATAAGAATAAACTCACCTGCTGCGGGCCGTGCGTGTCTTCTCGTCTTCGTGGCCGGATCTTCTTTCTTGGGCCCGGCACATCCCCCGGGCCGAAGAAAGAAGATCCGGCCGGGAAGGAAGGAGGACACGCACGGCCCGCAGCAGGTGAGTTCATTCTTATTTTAGGTCTCCCGCGGATCCGGACAGCTTTCATAGGCTTCAATAGAAGCCTGTGGGAGCCGTCCGTGCGGGAGACACGCACGAAAATGGAGCATGTCCATTTTTTTTCCCGCAGGCGGATCTGCGCCTGACGGGAAAAATTACATCTGTAGGTATTTAATTACCTGTGGGTGTCCAATGCATCCCTATGGGGCGCGGATCCGCGTGCAGGAAAAATGCTGCGGATTTTAAATAAACATTTCCCAGTGGACATGAGGCCTAAGTGTTACATTACGGTTTCTACATTGTAGCAGCTTGTGGCATAACACTGATTGTCCCATGACTACAAATATGTTTTCAGTGTCCCCTCCCTTGTCCCTCGTCTTTCCAAGCAGTATATATAGTGTTGCCAACCTGAATTTTTCTTTTTTCTGGACAACTTATCAAAAAAACGCCGACAACCAACATTTTGTGTGGACACATTGGAAAACCATAATGAAAGAGAAAGATTAGAAGCGTCCATAGGTCGGACACTGATATAAACTCACGGCAAGCATTGATTCTGAGATGTAAAATGATGATAATTGAAGTCATACTGACCTACTCAAGTATCTCCAGCCACAGAAAATTCACAAAAACATCTATTTTTTTCACAGACTATGGAAAAAATGCAGTATTTTTACGGATTGCTCAGGAATTTCTGGACGGTTGGCAACCCTTAATATATACACTTTTAAGTATTGAAATTTCAACACCAAGAAGGCCACATTACAAGCTGATGCAAATCGAGAAATTGAAGGTGTTGCTAAGATATGCAAATGATTGCATCTTCAAGCACCTAGCTCCAATCTGTGTCATGTGGGAGGGGCTTCAATGTATCAAAGACAGATCGAAAGTAAATTTTTTTAGCCACATGAAACCTCAGAAAATGGGTAAAGTCTTGTGGTCTGATTGTGCGATGCCCCCTGTTCGTTGACATGACGGTTGCAAACTGAGAGGGACAGAATCCTTGAACTGAGCGACTTACATGCGTAGGCCAAGATGTCAGCAGTGTTCAACATTGTGTGCCCCAATGGTTGGGAGAACAATGACGGATTTGAATGACAACAAGAGGTGCACAAAGGCGAACTTCTGCACGGATGGACCGTCAGATTAGAAGAATGGCGCATAGTGATCCATTCTGTACTGCAAGTGAAACTGACGTCACTTCCCAAGCCTCAGGCGTTGAGCAGTGTCTACACAAACCATCAGAGGGGGCTTGCATGACATTGGGGTACGAGCCAGATGTCCATCAACCTCACATCACCGCAGAGCAAGATGGCAGTGGAGTCTGTCCTCTTCAGCGATCAGTCCCACTTTTGTCTCAGATGCAATGATAGCTGGAAACCACTTGGGTAGCGCCATGAGGAGGCCTTCATGAGGGAACGTCACACTGGTCCTACTCTCAGGATTATGGTGTAGGGTGGCATAATGTACGGTAGCTGGACTCTCTAGTCTTCATGTCACGTATGCTAACAGCTCAGCATTACATTGATTTGGTCATGGAACCAGTGGTACCGCTATTTCTCCGAGCCAACATAACAGTGCCAGGCCACGTGTTGCTCATGCAACTGTGAGCAGCCTCAGAGGCCTAACTGTGCAACCACGGCCTGCAGCGTCTCTGGACTTGTCTACCATCGAGCACATCAGGGACGTCATTAGCGTGGCAGAACATTCCTCAGACAACCATTAATAGCCTCAATGACGGTATGCCAGGACGTATAAGTGCGTGTATTTCTGCACGTGGCACTCATACTTCATACTGAAGAACATTTTGACTATGTTTGGATGCTTATTGATGCCACGAGTCTTTCCAGCAGGAGTCGCCGTCCTATAATTGCAGCCTTCTATTATATGACGTCTTGCATGTTCTGAACTCACCCTGTCATTACAGCATTTTCCAGCCCAAACTATGTTCCCTACCGCTTACATGGAACATTCATCTGGTGGGTGGAGAACATGCGAGACAGTTACTTCTGCTCCTACTTTTAGGTGGATGCAAATATTTTTTTAAATTTCACGAAAGGGTAGAGACTGCGACTACACGCCATTCGGGTCAACCCTTATAATGAGATCTTGTGTGCCTGCTTATTATAGAACACGGTGCAAAGAAACAACTTCCATGTCAGTAAGTAGAAGCCTTAACCCCTTAGGCCACCTGCAGATGGGCCGAAATTCCGCGGCGGGATTTCCGCCCCTGGAAGCTGCCATAGGATTGCTTTAACAAACACAATCCTATGCAGACGGCCGCGATTTGGCCGCTCGAAATCTCGCACGGCAAACAAATCGCGGCATGCCCTATTTCTGTGTGGGGCTCTGCAAGCCCCGCACAGAAACGTCGCTCACCGGCCGCCGGCCCCGCTGAAAAACCTTTAAAAAGTTCTAAGTGGAGTAAAATAAAAAAACAAACAAAGTTCCACCATCTTTCGGTGCGTCTTGTTTCTACGGCGCACAAACTGCAACAAAAATGACATGATAGCTGTATTCTACGGGTCGGTATGATCACTACAGTACCAAACATATATAGTTTTTTTTTTTTTGCTGCACTACTTTTATTTTTTTCCAAAGACATTTAGTATTTTTTTAATTATTTTCTGCCGCCATCTTCTGCGCGCAATAACTTTTTTATTTTTCCGTCCACATAGTTGCGTGGGGGCTCATTTCTTGCGAGATGTCCTGTAGTTTCCGTTGGTGCCATTTTGGAATATGTATGACTTTTTGATTGCTTTTTATTGCACTTTTTCTTGGAGACAGAATGACCAAAAAGTGCAATTCTGGCATTCTTCATTTTTTTTTTCGGACGATGTTGACCGTGCGGGGTAAATAATGCGTTACTTTGATAGATCGGACTTTTACGGATGCAGCGATACTAAACATGTATTTTTGTTTTATGATTTATTTAGTCTAACCAATGACCTGTAAAAACACAGTTCATGAATGACAACGTACTGGTGGATGATCGCAGTGTTTCTGCCACGTGGAAACATACCCTATAAGTTACATAAACCTACCCATATAGTGTTCAGTCAGCATGCGGTGTGTAACAGTGTTTGCGAAATAGTTGTGCAATCACTTTTTTTTTGTTTTTATTAAGCAAGGTTAATGGTGAGCCTACTGGAGCCTACATTATTCCCCATAATTGGAAAACCTTACGTGGCAGAAAAAAAGGGCTATCATATTTGAATTCAGCGCATTAAAGTTACTATACGCGATCTATCTGCTTATCCGCTGCAATAATTGTGTTGCCCAGTGTTATCGCTCAAAACTCATTCAAACCTGGCTGCAATATGTCTCTAAAGATCCACTTCCTTCATTTCCATCGGGATTTCTTCTCACACAACTGAGGTCAGTGATGAACATGGCGAACGGTTCATCAAGATATCGCAATACTGGAACAAAGATGGCAGGACAAATGGTCCACTACCATGCTGGCCGACTACTGCTGGATACTCTACTACCATGCTGGCCAACTACTGCTGAACACTCCACTACCATGCCGGCTGACTACTGCTGGACACTCCACTACCATGCTGGCCGACTACTGCGGGACACTCCACTACCACGCTGGCTGAATACTGCTGGACACTCCACTACCATGCTGGCCAACTACTGCTGGACACTCCACTACCATGCTGGCCGACTACTGCGGGACACTCCACTACCATGCTGGCTGAATACTGCTGGACACTCCACTACCATGCTGGCCAACTACTGCTGGACACTCCACTACCATGCCGGCTGACTACTGCTGGACACTGCACTACCATGCTGGCTGACTACTGCTGGACACTGCACTACCATGCTGGCTGAATACTGCTGGACACTCCACTACCATGCTGGCTGAATACTGCTGGACACTCCACTACCATGCTGGCCAACTACTGCTGGACACTCCACTACCATGCTGGCTGACTACTGCCGGACACTGCACTACCATGCTGGTGACTACTGTTGGACACTCCACTACCATGCTGGCTGACTACTGCGGGACACTCCACTACCATGCTGGCTGACTATTGCTGGACACTCCACTACCATGCTGGCCGGCTACTGCTGGATACTCCACTACCATGCTGGCCGACTACTGCTGGACACTCCACTACCATGCTGGCCGACTACTGCTGGAGACTCCACTACCATGCTGGCTGACTAGTGCCGGACACTTCACTACCATGCTGGCTGACTAGTGCCGGACACTCCACTACCATGCTGGCTAACTAGTGCCGGACACTCCACTACCATGCTGGCTGACTACTGCCGGACACTCCACTACGATGCTGGCTGCCTACTGCCGGACACTCCACTACGATGCTGGTGACTACTGTTGGACACTCCACTACCATGCTGGCTGACTACTGCGGGACACTCCAGAGAGATGCTCCCGAACAGCTGCACAATAGACAGGCAAAGAGATCTTAGGCCCTCTGTCCACAGGCAAGGCGGAATATCGCTAGTGATATTCCGCCGTGGGGGACGAGGGGGGGGGACCTGTCAGGTCTCTGCGATGAGCCTATCTGACAGATAGGCACCACGATGAGAATCGCGGCATGCCACAATTTGAGTTCCACGAGCGGAGAATCTGTATGATTCTCCTCGAATGGACAGGGGGCTGCGCTTTCCATAGCAACGCTATGGAAAGCGTTCACTGCGTTACCCGTGGCCAGATTATCGCCGCGGATGACGCAGTAAACAATCGCCCGTGGACAGGCAGCCTAAGACGTAGTCTATGACTTGTTACAGGTATTAACCATCGGCCCATTACTATTGGCTTGCATTTCGTGATGTAAACAATTATTGCAGATTACAAAAAAAAAGAGAGACAATTTTTTATTCTGACAGTCATATTCATGTTGAGCGCATAAAAATTGATAAGAAATGACTCATTTTATTTCAGTAACGTTGACTTTAGTAAACATTTGTTGGCCAGTGTAATCATTGCTTGTAAATGCTGCCATCGTTTACTTTTTGGCTGAATGATGATTTTAAGGTGAGCTGTGTTCTGCATGGGAGTCGGAGATTACATTGTATTCAGCTGATAGCCCATGGGAGAACAAAGGAGCTGATTGCAGAGCTCTGACCACCTGCTGAGTTTGGCAAGCAGCTCCTGGAGGCTTGTTTATACGCAAATGAAGCTGATAAAGTGCTAATGGGCATTAGTGTCCATTAACCCTTTATGCAAAATGATCGCTAAATCTGTTAATCTTTCAATGTAAATGGGCCTTTACACAGGGGTCAGAGCGGAAGTAGCTGAAGTCTGCTCCCAAGTCTGTGTAGTGGCCAGCACTTGTAACTGCAGGTACAGTTCCCATTGACTTCTGCTGCTGCCGCTCTGACCCCTGTGTAATTGTGGCGCTGTTAGCGGGTGCACAATCTGCTGATCAGTCGGGGTCCAGAGCAGCAGATCCCAGCAAATCAACTATTCATGATCTATCCTGAGGATAGGTCAATAGTATTTTTCACGGATATCCCTTTAAGGGCGCCTACCCACTTGCGTTGCCGATTTTCGCGTGTGAAAAACGCAGTGTTTTCACGCGTTTTCCGCGGCGTTTTTTGCACTTTTTTCACAGCGTTTTTTGCAGCCCTCCATTGACAATCATGGGTGCATTAAGAGAAAAATAAGGAGACATATGCAACTGACAGTTCCTATGTGAAAAAACCCCACGAAACGGAAAAAAAAACCCAGATGGACAAGAACACATTCTATACTAATTGCTCTTGAGAAAAAACGCAAAACATCACAGGAAAAAAAAATCGCAAGTGGGTAGGCGCCCTAAGGATGCAGTGATTTTGAGGGATTTTCATCTCCAGTTTTTAAAAGTGATAACTAACCACCAACATATCCATATCAGCGCCTGTTCGTTGCGGGCGAGCTGTAGGCTTTATTGGTACCAATTCGGAGTACATATATTGTATTGTATAACTCTTATTAATCTTTTTGAAGGGCAGGGTGAGAAAAAACTCCTCAATTCTGCCATTACTTTTTGATGGCGTTCATCATGCAGTATACGTGACATGACAATTTTTTACTGTTTTGTAACTTATTCTCAGGATTGGTCATCAATAATTGATTGGCTGGGGTCCATTACTGAGGAGCAACTATACAGGGGTCGCAGCTGAAGTCTCTGCGCCGGCCTCTGTGTAGTGGCGGGCACTTGTAACTGCAGGCACAGCTTGTGTTGATGAAACCCCAGCCTGCAGTTACAAGCGTTGGCCACTACACAGAGGTCGGCACAAACACTTCCACTGCTTCCGCTCCGACCTCTGTGTATTTGCGGCGCTAACAGCATGTACCCGCTCAGCTGATCGGTCAGAGTCCTGAGTGACGGACCCCAGCCGATCAACTATTGATGACCTATCTTGAGGATGGCTCATCAGTAGTATGCTCCCTGGGAAACCCCTTTAAACTTTCCAGTTCTCCTGTTGTAGATGTTTCTGCTGCATTTTTCCACAAAACCACTGGAATTCAGATGCGTCGGAAGGTTTTCCTACATGAAAGATGGGTTTAAGGTCATAACTGGGAGAAGCATCAAGTCGGATCTCCTTGGATGTAAATCGGCACTTGTGATCTGGATTATTTTCTTACCTTTGCAGTAGTTTTGGCAGCATCTCCTGCGGAGGTTCCTTACGATGAACACTCTTTGTCAAAAGAATCTGGCTCCTAGAAGAAGTTATTTGGCTGCAAAACCCGTCCCGCTGTTCCATCTCAGGCAGATCTGTAAATGATGAGAGTTGTGGTGATTAGATGGACGGTCTTGTCACCGGAGGCCCTAAAAGTGGTTCCCCCTCGGCCTATAAGAGGCTCTCGGAGGCCCATTGTGTGTAATGACCTCTTCTTCCGCTTGTAGAGCTTGTTGACCACTAGATGCCTCTACGGCGCAGAGAAGAGATATCACCCTGTTACCAGAAGGGGGCGCATTATTGGGATGTGAGAAGCTGGATGGTTGTATCTATGAATTGTCCCCCACAGGCCGTTCTGACCAAACTGTTAGGAGGTGTTAGAACCAGTGGATGTGTGAGGGCACACAAGGCGACCAGGCTCAGGACCACCGATAGACCACCATTAGAGAGGAGCGTCTGACCAGACTGTTAGGAGGTGTTGGGACCAGTAGATGGGGGCACACAAGGCGACGAGGCTTAGCATGCCCCTTACTGACCACCAGTAGAGAGGAGCGCCTGACCAGACTGTTAGAAGGTGTTGGGACTAGTGGATGGGGGCACATTAGACGACCGAGCTCAGGACCCCAACAGACCACCAGTAAAGAGGAGCATCTGATCAGACTGTTAGGGGGTGATGGGGCCACTGGGTTATCTTCAGCGATTAGTCTCGGTTTAGTTTGGGCACTGATGACGGCCGTGTTGGTCTCTGGAGACCTCGGTGTGAGCGCCTCAATCCTGCTTTTGCTGTGGAGCAGCACACTGCCCCCTGCTGGTGGGATGATCTGGGGGGGCCATCGCATACGACAGTCGGTCACCCCTAGTAGTGGTACGAGGGACAATGACAGCTCAGCGATATCCTGCAGCCACATGTGTTCCTCTTATGGCAGCCAAGAGGCATCAGGATAATGCTCGGCCGCATACACAAGGGGGTCCCAGGAGCCCCCACAACATTGTCACACCTCTGTGGCTGCCTGGTCACCAGATTTATTGCCAAATAAACATGTATCCAAACCAGAGTCGGTACAACAGGGTACTAAAGCCTCCATGCCTGCTTGTATCACATATTATATCTAAGCTAGAGGCGGTACAACAGGGTACTAGAGCCTCCATGGCCCACCGTATCACATCTTGTATCCAAGCTAGAGGCAGTACAACAGGGTACTAAAGCCTCCATGCCCGCCCGTATCACATATTGTATCTAAGCTAGAGGTGGTACAACAGGGAACTAGAGCCTCCATGGCCCACCGTATCACATCTTGTATCCAAGCTAGAGGCGGTACAACAGGGTACTAAAGCCTCCATGGCCCCCCGTATGACGTTGTATCCAAGCTAGAGGCGGTACAACAGGGTACTAGAGCCTCCATGGCCCACCGTATCACATCTTGTATCCAAGCTAGAGGCGGTACAACAGGGTACTAAAGCCTCCATGGCCCCCCGTATGACGTTGTATCCAAGCTAGAGGCGGTACAAGATACTAGAGACTCAATTCACCCCCTGTATCACATCTTATATCCAAGCTAGAGGAGGTACAACAGGGTACTCGATTGAAAGGAATACATTTGAGGACCTGGAGAAGTAACTCTCTACACATGATATTCGGTCGGCAGTTTCTGTCCGGTTCATCTTTATCAAAGGTTTAAAATAATAGCCAATATTTTCCTCGTTTTGGGGACGCAGCCCCTTCCTCAGAAATGACTGTGATGGGTGCAGGGTATAGTCCTCGCTGCAGTTCTGTGCGTGTAACCTGAACCGTAATCATGTAGATTCTTGCTGGACGCAGGAATCTGAACGATCTATTGGCCGTGTAAACGGGCCCTTAGTTTATGTCGCTGTGGGGGCCTGACCGGCTCCTTAAACCCCTCATAGGGACCACCATGGCCTCTAACTAGATGGTGAGCCAGAGATGACAATAGCCCTATGGCTTGTTTACTTAGTACTAGGTTGTCATAGAAACTGCCAATCTCTGCAGGCCTCATCTATGAGGAAGACTATGGCAACCAATCACAGCGCTGCTTTCATTTTACCTAAGCAGTGTAAGAGATGAAATCTGCCCTCTGATTGGTTGCTAGGAGTGACCAGGATGGTTGTACTGCTGGATGGTTTTGGTAAAGGAGGGCGCTGCCAACCAGAATCTAGTGTTTTCCTGGACAACTTCACGGACATACTGGAAAACCATAATGAAGGCTCACAGTGATGGCCGACTGCAGGACGGATAATTACAGCCATAATGACCCGATCAAAATATTCATATTTTTACGGACCGTCCATGAATTTCTGGACGGTTGGTGGCCCTGAGAGGCGCTATGTGTCCGGCTGTACGCTGCTCCGCCATCACTCCATGTCATATGCTGAGCTCCGCTGGTCGTGTACCATGATAACCCAGTAAGCGTACGTTCACACGGGCAATATTCACGTGCGCCTTCGTCTCGCATCGCCGGCCGCAGCGAGGTCTCCCGTCGCCGGCCGCAGCGAGGTCTCCCGTCGCCGGCCGCAGCGAGGTCTCCCATCACCGGCTGCAGCGAGGTCTCCCGTCGCCGGCTGCAGCGAGGTCTCCCATCACCGGCTGCAGCGAGGTCTCCCATCACCGGCTGCAGCGAGGTCTCCCGTCGCCGGCTGCAGCGAGGTCTCCCACTGAAAACAATGGCAGAAACTCTGTGATCGTCGGGATCGTTACATCCCCGAAGTGATGCAAGGCTGGTCTGACATGGAATTCACATTGATGGCGGGTGTGATACGGGCGAGCGTGATTCACGGCCCCATAGGGCGCTCACCAGTGTGACGTCCGCCTGAGGGGCCTTCAGGGTTCCATCGCTCTGTTCCGTTCTTGGAGGAAAAAAAAAACAAATAAAATGGGAAAAAAACGGATGGCTTTTTTTGCTGCGTTGATCTAAATGCCTTCCGCTTCCACTCCGTTGGGTGTCGCTGTTTGAGAAGTGATCATAGCGCGCTCTGCAGATGTGTTTTTCCATAAAAACCTGAAATCTGACAGAATGGAAGCGAACTGAGGCCTCCATCGGCTCTCAGGGTGTGAACTGAAACCTCATGGAACTCAATAGGGGAGTAATAGACGAGCTTTATCACAACAGGCAGATGGAGACCCTGAACCGACCGAACGCCGTGTGAGAGCGGGCTTAGATACAGCAGCTCAGCAGGCAGTATCACAGATGATGGGATTAGATACAGCAGACAGTATCACACAGGATAGGGTTAGATACAGCAGCTCAGCAGACAGTATCACACATGATGGGATTAGATACACAGCTCAACTCAGTATCACACATGATAGGATTAGATACAGCAGGCAGTATCACACAGGATAGGGTTAGATACAGCAGCTCAGCAGGCAGTATCACACATGATGGGATTAGATACACAGCTCAGCAGACAGTATCGCACATGATAGGGTTAGATACACAGCTCAGCAGACAGTATCGCACATGATAGGGTTAGATACACAGCTCAGCAGACAGTATTACACATGATAGGGTTAGATACACAGCTCAGCAGACAGTATTACACATGATAGGGTTAGATACACGGCTCAGCAGACAGTATCGCACATGATAGGATTAGATACACGGCTCAGCAGACAGTATCACACATGATAGGCTTAGATACACAGCTCAGCAGACTGTATTACACCTGATAGGGTTAGATACACAGCTCAGCAGACTGTATTACACCTGATAGGGTTAGATACACAGCTCAGCAGGCAGTATCACACATGATAGGATTAGATACAGCAGCTCAGCAGACTGTATCACACATGCCTGCAGTATGGCAGGGCTGTCTCTGGGGGAGGTTGTAGTTGCAGTTCCACCTCCCTGCAGGGAGGGGCAGCCCACCTCCAGCCGGTGACAGGCCTGAGCTCCTCCCCCCTCACCGCAGGCCTGTACAGCTCGGGGGTCTGCTCCACCTGCTGGACGGTGAGTACCCCATATACAGTATACACAGCTGCCAGCGGCACTGCTGAGCCTTGTAGTCCCCCTGTAATCTGCTGGGACTTGCAGTCTTGTTAGAGGGCTGTCAGGAAGTACAGGGACGTGCAGTACTGGTGCTGTGCGGACACTCTGGGACTTGTAGTCCTTGCAGAGCTGGCAGGTGTTTGTGGCTGGCGGTGAGCGCCAGTCATAGAATATAAGATAATGAAGACACAAAGTAACTGAACCCCCCAGAATATGGAGACGGCGGGGGGCGCTGCGATGTTATACGGGAAGCCCCGCACACCGCCTCGGCTCCGGTTACAGATGTAGCAGAGCTGTACTGCTGCGTAGTGTACAGAGAATGTAGTAGATGTGACCTGCAGTCCTATGTAACCCCACAGATAATGTAGTAGATATGAGCTGCAGTCCTATGTAACACTACAGATAATGTAGTAGATATGAGCTGCAGTCCTATGTAACCCTACAGATAATGTAGTAGATGTGAGCTGCAGTCCTATGTAACACCACAGAGAATGTAGTGATGTGACCCGCAGTCCTATGTAACCCTACAGATAATGTAGATGTGACCTTCAGTCCTATGTAACCCTACAGATAATGTAGTAGATGTGAGCTGCAGTCCTATGTAACCCCACAGAGAATGTAGTAGATGTGACCTGCAGTCCTATGTAACCCCAGAGATAACACAGTGATACCTCTCTGGAGTACAGATAATGTAGTAGATGTGAGCTGCAGTCCCATGTAACCCCACAGATATAGTAGATGTGAGCCGCAGTCCTATGTAACACTACAGATAATGTAGTAGATGTGAGCTGCAGTCCTATGTAACACTACAGATAATGTAGTAGATGTGACCTGCAGTCCTATGTAACCCCACAGATAATGTAGTAGATGTGAGCTGCAGTCCTATGTAACACCACAGATATAGTAGATGTGACCTGCAGTCCTATGTAACACTACAGATAATGTAGTAGATGTGACCTGCAGTCCTATGTAACCCCACAGATAATGTAGTAGATGTGACCTGCAGTCCCATGTAACCCCCAGATAACACATGACAAGCTCAGCCCTGCTACATTCTCGTGGTCGGTGTCTCAGGGTGACTTGGGGTTTGGCCGCTCCCCAAGTATCAGGGACAGTCGGGTCTTATCTTCTCATACCGCTCCCTGATTACGTCTTGCTCAGAGCCGGTGGGGGATTATGTTCTATGGCAGCGCTGCGGGATTATGGGAATTACTGACACACAAGATCTCTTTAGTGACCCGTGAAAGTTTTCTCTGCAGGTAAAGACCGAGCGGTCGTCTGTCCGCCATCTGCAGGACCCCTGGGCGGCCCGGAGGGACAACATGGCCCAGGTGGGCAGAGAGGTGGATGACTTCCTCATGTACTTCATCTTGATGGAGAAGATCCCGGTGGGCTCTCGGACGGTGGAGTCCGGCAGACTGTGCTGCATGAGCGAGGAGTCCTATCTCCAGAGGGTGACTGGGGACCAGGACCCGGCTCCGTCCCTCAGCGTCACCGTCATCGAGGAGAACATCCTGATAGACGTAGATGTCAACGTTTTACACCCTCTAAGCCAGAGACAAGCCGCCCTTCTCCTGGCCATCCACAACTCCACCGAGAGACTCAACTGCTTCCTGGAGAGGGGTCTTCTGGAGCAAGCCGTGCAGGCCGAGGTCGGCCAGAGGGTCCTGGTGGAGCACGAGCAGAAACTCTTCCCTGCATTAATCCATTATGTGGGCAATACCCTGGATACCAGCACCCTACTGCCCCCCGTGTACTTTGGAGTAGAGCTTGAGGTGGGTGATGGCTACAAATGATGAGTATTACATGGTAGTTTCCTACTAATATGAGTGCAGCATAATATAATAGATCTATAACATAATGTATAGTCTGGGTCACGCCTCTCATTCACAGGAAGTAGTCTCCAATGGTGAATGATTGCAGAGCTATGGAGCCGGCTATAGACGACACCAGCCTGGCTCCACGTGAGGGATGGTGTAGGATTACCACTAGTGGGCATGGATGTTGCTGTAGGTGAGGGCACAGTACTATCATTGAGGCAACAATGGTTATTTAGGCTGGAGCCTAGTGATGCTATTGACAGGTAGTGTTAGGGTAGAGTAGAATCAGGTTTGGCTGGGGAGGTGTAGGGTTAGGGTTGACTTGATGCTGCGCTTAAGTAGAATTATTTGGGATATAGGTCGATAAAGACGAGTTGTTTTTTCAGGCATAAATTTTGGATTGGTGTTAGACTCGGGAGGAATAGGTGAAGGGTTAGGGTTGGCTTAGACTAGGGATGACTCAGTGTAGGGTTAGGGTTGGCTTCAGGCTGGGGAGGACTCAGTGTAGGGTTAGGATTGGCTGTAGGCTGGAGAGGACTAGGTGTAGGGTTGGCTTTAGGCTGAACAGGACTCTGTGTAGGGTTAGGATTGGCTGTAGGCTGGAGAGGACTAGGTGTAGGGTTAGGGTTGGCTTTAGGCTGAGCAGGACTCTGTGTAGGGTTAGGGCTTTAGGCTCAGGAAGAATAGGTACAGGGTTAGGGTTGACTTTAGGCTTGGGAAGATTAGGTACAGGGTTAGGGTTGGCCTTAGGCTTGGGAGGAATAGGTACAGGGTTAGGGTTGGATTTAGGCTTGGGAGGAATAGGTACAGGATTAGGGTTGACTTTAGGCTTGGGAAGAACAGGTACAGAGTTAGGGTTGGCTTTAGGCTCAGAAGGAATTGGTACAGGGTAAGGGTTGGCTTTAGGCTCAGAAGGAATAGGTACAGGGTTTGGGTTCACATTAGGTTTGGAAGGAATAGAAACAGGGTTAGGGTTCACATTTAGGCTTGGGAGAAATAGGTGCAGGGTTAGGGTTAGGGTTAGGGTTAGCTTTAGCCTCAGGAGGAATAGGTGCAGGGTTAGGGTTAGCTTTCTCCTCGGGAGGAATAGGTGCAGGGTTAGGGTTGGCTTTAGGCTCAAGGAATAGGTACAGGGTTAGGGTTCACATTAGGTTCGGAAGGAATAGGTACAGGGTTAGGGTTAGGTTTAGCTTTGGGAGGAATAGTTGCAGGGTTAGGGTTGGCTTTAGGCTCAGAAGGAATAGGTGCAGGGTTAGGGTTAGCTTTAGCTTTGGGAGGAATAGTTGCAGGGTTAGGGTTCACATTTAGGCTCAGGAGGATAGGTTCAAGGTTAGGGTTGGCTTTAGGCTCGGGAGGAACAGGCACAGGACTAGAGTTGACCTTAGGCTTGGGAGATGTAGGGTTAAAACTGGTTTTAGGCTGGGAGGGAACTGGCTTTTGTTTTTTGACATTGTGCTGTTTGTTTCACAGGGTGAAGGTGAAGGTCGTGGTAACATGGACGGCTCTTATAAAGGAGTGACATTCTTCAAATGTAGGAAGAGCAGCGGCCTCCTCTTACCTTTTAATAAGGTCATTTTCTCCGGGGCCCCCCCACCAGATGATGCCGGATCCACATTGAGCGGTTCGGTGAATCCCGGGGACAAGGTTATGTTCTTTGTTGAGGACTCTTTAAAGCGAGGAATAGTTGTTTTCTCAAGTAATCAAGCAGCTACGGGCTTCGTTGAAGTCTTACCGGTAAGGAGGTCATTGGCAGCTTATGTAATAGAGGATCTAGGTGCATGACAGCTATCAATATATATCTTTGACAGTCTAAGCACCTTTCACAACTACACAGTCCTGGCAAGCGATGACTCAGAATTGTAGAGTTGGAAGGGACCTCCGGGGTCATCAGGTCCAACCCTCTGCATAATGCAGGATTCACTAAATCATCCCAGACAGATGTCTGTCCACCTCTGTTTGAAGACTCCCATTGAAGGAGAACTCACCACCTCCCGTGGTAACCTGTTCCACTCATTGATCCCCCTCACTGTCTAATATCTAATCTGTGTCTCCTCCCTTTCAGTTTCATCCCATTGCTTCTGGTCTTTCCTTGTGCAGATGAGAATAGGGCTGATCCCTCTGCACTGTGACAGCCCTTCAGATATTTGTAGACCGCTATTAAGTCTCCTCTCAGCCTTCTCTTCTGCAAGCTAAACATTCCCAGATCCTTTAACCGTTCCTCATAGGACATGAATTGCAGACCGCTCATCATCCTGCTGACTCTTCTCTGAACTTGTGCCAATTTGTCAATGTGCTTTCTTAGTTGGGTTGCCCATAACTGGACACAGTATTCCAGATGAGGTCTGACTAAGGAAGAGTAGAGGGGGATAATGACCTCACGTGATCTAGACTCTATGCTTCTCTTAATACATCTCAAAATTGTGTTTATTTTTTTGCTGCTGCATCGCATTGTTGACTCATGTTCAGTCTGTGATTTATTAGTATACCCAAGTCTTTTTCCCATGTCCTCCCATTCTGTATGTGCTTTTTTTTTATTTTCCTTGCCCAGATGTAGTACATTGTATTTTTCCTTGTCAAATACCATTCTGTTAGTCGCCGCCCACTGTTCAAGCTTTTCTAGGTCTTTTTGAATACTCCCTCTCTTCCCTAGTGTTAGCTATCCCTCCTAGCTTTATGTCGTCAGCAGATTTGATCAGTTTCCCATCAATTCCCTCCTCTAGATCATTTATAAAAATGTTGACCAACACTGGGCCTAGGACAGAGCCTTGTAGTACCCCCCTTGATACATTCTTCCACTTGGATGTGCAGCTATTTATGACCACTCTTTGAGTACGATCACTCAGCCAGTTGTGAATCCACCTAACAGTTGCCTTGTCAATCCCATATTTGGTCATTTTTCAATAAGTATAGTATGAGATACTTTATCAAATGCTTTACTAAAGTCAAGATATACTTTATCCACCGCATTTCCCTGATCAACCCAGTCAGTGATACTATCATAGAAGGAAATTAGATCCGTTTGGCATGACTTGTTTGTTACAAACCCATGCTGGCTCTGGTTAATTACTCCATTCTCATCCAAGTACTAGCATTCATAATGATTTGTTCAAAGATCTTTCCCAGTATAGAAGTCAGGCTCACAGGCCTGTAGTTTCCTGGATCCACCTTCTTCCATTTTTTTAAGATAGGGACAATATTTGCTCTTTTCCAATCTTCTGGGACTTCTCCTGTTCTCCGGGTATTTTCAAAGATTACGACAAGTGGTTCAGCAATTTCCTCTGCGGCTTCCTTCCGTATTCTAGGATGTAATTCAGTTAATATGTAATGGTCCCAGATTTTCTTCTTTGAGAGCTACCACTGGGTTATGGGTATGACTTTAGACACAAGTGTAGTGCTGTTATTAATTTGTCAGCAGTGTTGTTTGTGAGGCTTGCATAGAAGGCGGCCCTATGTAAAATGAGATGACCGTGCAAAATAGGTATGGATCCAACTCGCGATAGAACCCACTTTCTCTCTGTAGGCATTTGAGTAAAGAAAGATATTTTTACTTTCCATTTAGCTTTCTGGATAGTGTGGTGTCATGTACAAACACAAGCATTGAGAAGCTTGGGGGGCGGCTGATTAGGTTCCTCCCTCCCACCTGCATGGACTTGTGTTGTAGAATCACCTTTCTATGGGTTCCGTGTCTGACCACCTGCTCATCTCTACGGCTATGTGCTGCTGTATGTGCAGACTTTGCAGGAATCTGCTGATATTACATGTGGCTTATGATTTTGCAAACGAAAAAGGAAGCAAAACAGGAAGTAAAACCTGAATCTTTATTAGTTTGCTTCCTGACCAGACGCTCGTGACATCAGTGACAGATTTGTTATCAAGTCCTGCCACAAGTTTTCACTTGGAATTGGATATCTTCATCAGAATCTATTATATAAATTAGTGGTTGTCCTGTTTGAAAATTAATTTCTCAGGTGACAATTCTCTTTGAGGCTGCAGCAGGTTTTCCTCCAGGATGTCATAGTATTTTGTTGTAGGTATTTCACCCTCTTTCTTTACAGTCCTCTTGCAGGCTGCAGCGGGTTTCCCTGCAGGTGACAGTTCTTTTCCTGACTGCAGCAGGTTTCGCTGCAGGTGACAGTTTTCTTGCAGGCTGCAGCAGGTTTCCCTGCAGGTGACTGTTTTCTTGCAGGCTGCAGCAGGTTTCCCTGCAGGTGACTGTTTTCTTGCAGGCTGCAGCAGGTTTCCCTGCAGGTGACAGTTTTCTTGCAGGTTTCCTTGCAGGTGACAGACCTCTTGCAGGCTGCAGCAGGTTTTCCTGCAGGTGACTGTTTTCTTGCAGGTTGCAGCAGGTTTCCTTGCAGGTGACAGTCCTCTTGCAGGCTGCAGCAGGTTTCCCTGCAGGTGACAGTTTTCTTGCAGGTTTCCTTGCAGGTGACAGTCCTCTTGCAGGTTGCAGCAGGTTTTCCTGCAGGTGACAGTCCTCTTGCAGGCTGCAGCAGGCTTTCCTGCAGGTGACAGTCCTCTTGCAGGCTGCAACAGGTTTTCCTGCAGGTGACAGTTCTCTTACATGCTGCACGAGGTTTTCCTGCTGGTGACAGTTCTCTTGCAGACTGCAGCAGGTTACAGTCATCTTGCAGACTGCAGCAGGTTACAGTCATCTTGCAGGCTGCAGCAGGTTTTCCTGCTGGTGAAAGTTCTCTTGCAGACTGCAGCAGGTTACAGTCATCTTGCAGGCTGCAGCAGGTTTTCCTGCAGGTGACTGTTTTCTGGCAGGTTGCAGCAGGTTTTCCTGCTGGTGACAGTTCTCTTGCAGACTGAAGCAGGTTACAGTTCTCTTGCAGGCTGCAGCAGGTTTTCCTGCTGGTGACAGTCCTCTTGCAGGCTGCAACAGGTTTTCCTGCTGGTGACAGTCCTCTTGCAGGCTGCAACAGGTTTTCCTGCAGGTTACAGTCCTCTTGCAGGCTGCAACAGGTTTTCCTGCAGGTTACAGTCCTCTTGCAGACTGCAGCAGGTTACAGTCATCTTGCAGGCTGCAGCAGGTTTTCCTGCTGGTGACAGTTCTCTTGCGTGCTGCAGCAGGTTTTCCTGCTGGTGACAGTTCTCTTGCAGACTGCAGCAGGTTTTCCTGCAGGTTACAGTCCTCTTGCATACTGCAACAGGTTTTCCTGCAGGTTACAGTCCTCTTGCATACTGCAACAGGTTTTCCTGCAGGTGATAGTTCTCTTGCAGACTGCAGCAGGTTACAGTCATCTTGCAGGCTGCAGCATGTTTTCCTGCTGGTGACAGTCCTCTTGCATACTGCAGCAGGTTTTCCTGCAGGTGACAGTTCTCTTGCGCGCTGCAGCAGGTTTTCCTGCTGGTGACAGTTCTCTCGCCAGGTTTTCCTCAAGGATGTTGTGGAAACTTGCTGCATTTACTTTCTTTCTTTACAAACCTTTTTGAGAATCGGCTGCAGCAAAGTGCCTTCACATCATGATGCTGCCTCCGCAAGACTTTACAATGGAGATGGTGGTTTTTCATTTAGGTCAAATATATTGTAGTTGTTTTCCTGTCACCAGTAATTCAAATTCAGCTTTCACTACACCGTAGTATATGGTTTACATAATGTACCTTCACCTATGAGAACGATAAGGAAAGAAGGGACAGGGGGTATAAATACTTTGTATCTGCTTTTACTGTGTTCATCTCTGCTTCCCGCTTGGCAGGAGGAAGCCCCATCAAGCGAGTTGTTGAAAATTCCCCTGGACTCCATAGTGAAGGAGGAAAACGCGACCCCAGGTACCTCACACCAACAGTGAAGAGAAGAACTTTTAATTATGTTTGGCTGCACCCTTTACACTAAGCCACACCCTTTGTGTCTTTTCACGGGAATAGTGCCCCCCACATGTCCCCTTCTTGGAATAGTCCCCCCCGAGTAATAATGCCGCTGCTCAATATTGCCCCTTTTTCTGCAGTAAAATTTTAAAAAGCAGCCCATATCCACCCATTTCGTTCCCCTTGTTACCCCAGCTCACCTCTGGGTAGTGTGATCACATCACGTGACTGTTGTGTGGCCAATCCCTACTCTTAGCATTGGAATGGCTAAGGCCAGGCATTGTCCGCCGCTAAGCTCTGCCTGGAAGTAGGGCTGGGCAATTAATCAAATGTAATTAATTTATCCTTTTTTTTTTTAAAGAATTGTTAAATTGTTTTATTTATTATAATGCCAGCCGCAGCGCCACGCTGCTTCAAGCAGAGAGCACACAGTATTCCCGCTGTGCTGACTCCGCCCCCAGCCGCGTCTGCAGAGCCAATAATATGGCAGACAGAAGGTGGGAGCCAATAGAGGAGGCCGGTATCTGGAGCATTTTTCCTTTTTTATTTTTTTAAATCTCCTTGAGCCCGCCCCCTGACTGCAAAAACAGGCTTTTCATTGGCCACTGTGGTTCTGCTTCAGAATTCCCAGCCGCTGCAGCTCTACAAGTGTTCCCAGCCGCCACCACAACTTCATTAGTTTCCCGGAGGGGAGCGTACACGGCCGTAAACACATACGGCAGCCACCGACCCTGTCAGCCAGCACGGTCCTCACATTAGTAAATGTGCTGGCGGCGTGAATCGCATCAGTCAGTTTCTGTAAGAAATCATCTGATGTCACAGCGGTCCGGCGCATTTACCCCCCTGCAAACGGGTTCAATAATGTGATCCATCCTGGTAAGGTGCAAAGCAGAACAGATGCAAAGTCATAAGCCGGTAATGGGACTTTACGACTTGGGCTGCCTTCTCTCAGTGCTGCTTGTACTAATAGAGCGGCTGTCATTGAGGGTCCCATAGCCTACTTCTGCTTCATTCTTCCCGCGGTGCACTGTACCAGCATCACATGACATGATATGCAAATAAGGAAGCTGGAACAATACCTCTGCAGCGCCACCTATTGGATGGCAGCATTCCTTCAAATCAATGTCCGAGCCTTTCTACAGGTCTTTAGAGCAATGATTGGTAATTGAAAACCAATATAAGACCTGTAGAAAGGGTCAGGCATTGATTTGTAGGAATGTTGCCATCCAATAGGTGGCGCTGCAGAGGTATTGTTCCATCATCCTTATTTACATATTTCCCAGAGGAGCATGCATGGCCTTGTAAGTCTCCTCATTCACCTTTTTGGTGCTCTCCTTAAGGAGTGATGTTACTTGTGCAGGTTTAGAAAAAATTGTCTGTTTTATTTAAAACTTAGCGCCTCCTCTGTCCACAGGTTCTATCTGGTATTGCAGCTCAGACATATTCACTTTAGCGGAGCTGAGCTTCAATACCAGATACAACCCACAGACAGGTGTGCTACTGGAAGCAGGCAGCGCCGTCCTGCATACTATAATATACATATATAGAACAGCTGCGCTGTCCTAGTGTTAGACACGCGTGTCAGACCTCGCCCCATATCAGAGCCATGCAGAGAATTATGCATGTCGGATGAGGTCCGATACTGGATTGGAAAGGGTTAATTCTTGTGTATTGAAACCTTCTGCAACTTTTTAAGACATTTTTTTTAATTCTTGTGTATTTCCAAGATGTTTACCTGCTGTTGGCGAATGGAAAAACCTTTGTTTACATCCAGAAGCTGATCATGTGACGCGGGTACATGGCTGGATACAAAGTATCAGCGCAGTACTGGACAGGATTAGGATGGGTTTCACAGCTTCTTAATGTCTCCGTTCACTAACAGCAAGCAGACATATTGAAGCATGTAGTTCATTGCTTGTAAAGTTTTTGTCGGGGATCCTGTTGACGTCGCGTCTCTGCAGCTTCTTGTCTCTTTTACTGGTAGATCATCAGAGCCCCGTGAAGGATGGGAAGCCTGCCGGGAGAGAGGAACCGGTGAAAGTAAACGTTAGAGAGAGGCACCTGGAGGTGGACTCCCTGGTGCAGATCCAGTATAAAGGAGACGAGCTGGCCTTCGGGATCATCCGCTGGTTGGGGTACCTGCCTCAGATAGACGATGTCATGGCTGGAGTGGAGCTGGTACATATGATCTTAACAACATGTAGATTGGACCACATCATGCCCCTCATAAAACTAGCATACGTATCTCCTGAAATCTCCTGTACAGCTGAGGGTCCTACTCCTTTCACTTAGACCCAGAGTACCGCAGTCCGATAAGTGCTGATGTCTCATTTCTTGGTCCTACAGGAAGAAGACAAAGGTTGCACTGATGGCAGCTGGTGGGGTCACCAGTATTTCTTCTGCCCACCAAGACGAGGACTTTTTTTGAAGTTAAAAGCTTGTCAGCCGGACACTCGCTTCCTGTCCAGTAGAGACTGTTCACCTAAGAGCCTGGAGAGCCCAAAACCTAGTAAGTTTGCCCATACCACAGACGTCCTGCATGACCCGCTGCTCGCTATTAACTTATAGAGCATCTGTGCTGTAACATCAGGACAGCTGTAAAGAGGCTCTGCCAGCCATGTGAATGCAGCCGTGCAGCTGGTTACAGGAATTCTCTTTGTTTCAGGTAGAGATGACAGCCACAGGGTACCGGGGAAGGTTCCTCCTCTGCAGGGTGCTGCTGCTGTGGATATTTTGGAAGGAGATATGAGGGGTATTCAAGGTCATTGCAATTCCTGCTACATGGATGCTGCACTTTTTAGGTAACTGAAAGGAAGTAATTGGTTTGTCACCTGCTCCTCGGGGGCGGGGCATTGCTGCAGAACAGAACATCATGAGGGTTCCTGGGAAAACTAAACATTGGTTTCCTACTTGAGTCAACCTAGTTAATATTTCAAAGGCATTACTTTGCAGTTCTTAGTATGTGGATGGTTTTAGGTAACTCTTGTGTGTGTATCGGGGTGTCCTTGCTTAGCCTCCAAGCAGTTTAGGACAAGCTCTGTTCTGCAGGAAAAGGGCATTACAGTTTTGGATGAACAGAGCTTCTTATACTGTAAATGGCTGGAGCTCCAGTTCTATCAGGACTACGGAAAAACTAAAAGATTCTGTAGCCCTTACAGAACCGAAGCTATAGCAGTTTGAAGTGTGTGTGTGTGTGTGTGTGGGGGTGGGGGGGGATACTGAATTTACAATGTCAACAGTCAGTCATTTTGTGCAGAGGAGAACGGGACAAGCCAGCAGCAGAAAAGCTTTGGGATTCTCCTGTATATCTTGCAGTCCCTGGGGGAGACATGTTATCACCCCCTGCATCAATCAGAAAGCATACTTACTCTCTTAGGGTGGGTTCAGACGAGCGTGTTTTTGTGCATACTTACGTGCGTACATACATGTGCACCTAGATACGAGAAAAACACGCGTGAACACAGCTGCGTGCTTGTTGTCAATGGAGCCGCAGCTGCTGCCGGTAGCTCCATTGAAAACAATGCTCTGCCAACCCCCTGCATTCTTTTTTAGGGAAGGGCTTTACATATAAGGCCTTCCCTGAAAACGAAACATTTTAGTGTAAAGGAAACAAACAAAAAACATACCTCTCTGCCGCTGCCGTGACCCCCGCGGGCATGAAGAACACATCTGTTGCATGCAGCAGATGTTTCCTTCACCCCCGATAGTTGGAAGAATTCCCTGCTGCTACATCTGCCACATCTGTGGCAGATGCAGCAGAGGAATTCTTCAATTCTCAACCGCAGCTGTCACACATGACAGCCGCGGTAGAGAATCCTGCTGCCAGCATCCCCGTCAATGGCTTTTCAGGGAAGGGCTTCATAAGCCCTTCCCTGAAAAAGCCTTTTAAAATAGTGTACAAAAAAAAATACTCACCTGCCGGGGCTCAGCCGCGACTTCTGCCGCTGTCCCCGGCTCTGTAGTTCTGAGCTATCACCAGCCGGGGATTTAAAATCCCCGCCTGCTGGTAGCTCTGATTGTGATTAGCTGAAGCGCTCAGCCAATCACAATCAGAGCTACCAGCAGGCGGGGATTTAAAGTTCCCGGCTGCTGATAGCTGAGAAATACAGAGCCTGGGACAGCGGCAGAAGTCGCGGCTGAGCCCCGGCAGCTGAAGGGAGGTCAGTATGTTTTGGTTTTTTTTACACTATTTTATTTCGATTTTCATGGAAGGGCTTATGTTTAAAGCCCTTCCCTGAAATCCAATGACGGGGATGCCGGCAGCAGGATTCTCTACCACAGATGTCATGTGTGGCAGATGTAGCAGCAGGGAATTCTTTTAACTAGCGGGGGTGAAGGAAACATCTGCCGCATGTGGAGAGGTACTTTTTTTTTTTACACTAAAATAAATCTTTTTCAGGGAAGGGCTTATATGTAAAGCCCTTCCCTGAAAAAGAATGCAGGGGGCCGACAGAGCATCGTTTTCAATGGAGCCGCCGGCAGCAACCGCGGCTCCATTGAAAGCAATGCGTGCATTCCCAATGGTGCACGCATGTCCTATCTTTGCAGGCACACGCCTGCAAAGTACGGACATGAGAACACACCATAGGGAATGCAATGTTACAAATACAAGCGAGTTTTTGTGCGTGCGTATGCCACCGTTATTGTCATATATGGGAACTTTTTCCAGAAAAGGAGTGAAATGATTAGATCTTGCTTATCTAATCACTTCAATAATGTTTTTACAGAAAATTTATTAAAAAAAAAAACTTTTTTACCCTTAAACGAGGTTTCAAATATTGAAAAATTAGAACAAAAAAAACGACACAAAATTGGTATCTCCACATCCATAACAACCCCATACTACTATAAAATATTATATCATTTATTCAGCACGGTAAATTCTGTGTAAGAAACAAAAATGCTAAAATAGCAGTTTTCTTATCCTCTCAGTTCCCCAAAAAAGGCATAAAAAATTGTTAAAGGGGTTGTCTCGCGAAAGCAAGTGGGGTTAAGCACTTCTGTATGGCCATATTAATGCACTTTGTAATGTACATCGTGCATTAAATATGAGCCATACAGAAGTTATTCACTTACCTGCTCCGTTGCTAGCGTCCTCGTCGCCATGGTTCCGTCTAATTTCGGGGTCTTCTTGCTTCTTTAGACGCGCTTGCGCAGATCCGTCTTCTCCCTTCGGCTCCGCTCGGCAGCATCGGCGATTTGGCTCCGCCCCCTTGTACGCATCATTGCGTAGCTCCGCCCCATGATGTGTGCCGGTTCCAGCCTCCTGATTGGCTGGAATCGGCACGTGACGGGGGCGGAGCTACGCGATGATGCATAGAAGGGGGCGGAGCCAAATCGCTGATGCTGCCGAGCGGAGCCGAAGGGAGAAGACGGATCTGCGCAAGCGCGTCTAAAGAAGCAAGAAGACCCCGAAATTAGACGGAACCATGGCGACGAGGACGCTAGCAACGGAGCAGGTAAGTGAATAACTTCTGTATGGCTCATATTTAATGCACGATGTACATTACAAAGTGCATTAATATGGCCATACAGAAGTGTATAACCCCACTTGCTGCCGCGAGACAACCCCTTTAAGCAGTTGTACATACTTCAAAATAGTAGCCATAAAAACTACAAGTTGTCCCGCAAACTATTAAGCCCTCATTCAGCTCTGTCGATGGTAAAATAAAACTGCCCTAGTCCTGGAATGTGGCACCACAAAAATATTTCTGTTAAGAAAAAAAAAAGGTTTTTATTGTGCAAAAGTAGTAAAACAGAATAAAACCTCTACAGACTCTGACCTGTAGAATCAAGGTAACAACATTTATTGCACAATGTGAACGCCATAAAAATAACCCCCCAAAACAATAGTGAAATTACTTCTTTTTTCACTGCTTCCAGCAATTAAGAAAATGCAATAAAGTTATTCAGTAGGCTATTAAAACTGGAACTCATCGCACAAAATACAAGATGCCGTACAGCTACATTGCTAAAAGAAAAGAGGTTATGGCCGCTGGAACATAAAAGGGGATATCATTTACTGGAATTAATGCTAAATTTTGTAATGTCGCTAAGTGGTTAAATATGTACTTAAAGTGACTGGGTTCTGTGTCAAATATAGCTACATGAGATATAGATTCAAAATCTACAATAAAAGTGTCATTTTCAGTAGGGTTTTCCAATTTTAACATGGCTGTTGGGGGTTAACCAAGCGCTCCTCATTGCTGGCTATGTTGCCCCTCACAGCATCATGATGGCTTCTAGCAGGTGTTTTATTTGTGTCTTCAGAATGGATATTATTTTCAGTTCTTACTATCTGGACGTTGCACTTCTTAGGTAACTTATGGGAGGGTCTTAGTGAGATGCTCCTCGGGGGCGGAACATTCATGCATAGTACTGAATGTTCTTACTTCCTAGAACAGACAGAATGGGTTCTTATTGGTAGTAATAGAATGTAGTCCTTATCTGCTAATTATCTGATAAAGCTCTTGAGCGACTAAGAATTAGCCTGTTAATTAATTGACTTTATTAGTTTCTGTTTCTTTTTGTGCAGTCTCTTCTCCTGTAGTTCTGTACTGGATTCTCTGCTCTTCAAACCTTCATCTCTTCCTGATGGGAACATCCAGCAAACCCTAAGGGAAGAAATTGTCAACCCCCTGCGCAAGTGAGTGAGGATTGTATGATGATTAAGCTTCATTTACATAAACTCCACTGGTCCTTTAAGTGGTACAAGAACAGAAAGATGAGTATTATTACTGGTCAGCTGTTCCCTCCATGCACTAAACCAGAATCATTCTTCACAGGAAAGGCTTTGTGTCGGCGGACAGTGTGATGAACCTGCGCTGCCAGCTGATGGAGAAGAGTCAGTGCCCCAGCTTCACCACCTCTGAGAAAGGTATAAAGCAAGAGCCCTTAAAGTGTATATCACCTCTGATCACTACTGTACAGGTCACATATAGAATTACTCTATACACAGTGGAGTCACTGCATACATACATTACTTATCCTGTACTGATCCTGAGTTACATCGTGTATTATACTCCAGAGCTGCACTCACTATTCTGCTAGTGGAGTCACTGTGTACATACATTACTTATCCTGTACTGCTCCTGAGTTATATCCTGTATTATACTCCAGAGCTGCATTCACTATTCTGCTGGTGGAGTCACTGTATACATACATTACTTATCCTGTATTGATCCTGAGTTACATCCTGTATTATACTCCATAGCTGCACTCACTATTCTGCTGGTGGAGTCACTGTGTACATACATTACTTATCCTGCACCGATCCTGAGTTACATCTTGTATTATACTCCAGAGCTGCACTCACTATTCTGCTGGTGGAGTCACTGTGTACATACATTACTTATCCTGCACCGATCCTGAGTTACATCCTGTATTATACTCCAGAGCTGCGCTCACTATTCTGCTGGTGGAGTCACTGTGTACATACATTACTTATCCTGCACCAATCCTGAGTTACATCCTGTATTATACTCCAGAGCTGCATTCACTATTCTGCTGGTGGAGTCACTGTATACATACATTACTTATCCTGTATTGATCCTGAGTTACATCCTGTATTATACTCCATAGCTGCACTCACTATTCTGCTGGTGGAGTCACTGTGTACATACATTACTTATCCTGCACCGATCCTGAGTTACATCCTGTATTATACTCCAGAGCTGCACTCACTATTCTGCTGGTGGAGTCACTGTGTACATACATTACTTATCCTGCACTGATCCTGAGTTACATCCTGTATTATACTCCAGAGCTGCGCTCACTATTCTGCTGGTGGAGTCACTGTGTACATACATTACTTATCCTGTACTGATCCTGAGTTACATCCTGTATTATACTCCAGAGCTGCGCTCACTATTCTGCTGGTGGAGTCAGTGTGTACATACAATACTTATCCTGTACGGCTCCTGAGTTACATCCTGTATTATACTCCAGAGCTGCACTCACTATTCTGCTGGTGGAGTCACTGTGTACATACATTACTTATCCTGTACTGATCCTGAGTTACATCCTGTATTATACTCCAGAGCTGCACTCACTATTCTGCTGGTGGAGTCACTGTGTACATACATTACTTATCCTGTACTGCTCCTGAGTTACATCCTGTATTATACCCCAGAGCTGCACTCACTATTCTGCTGGTGGAGTCACTGTGTACATACATTACTTATCCTGTACTGCTCCTGAGTTACATCCTGTATTATATCCCAGAGCTGCACTCACTATTCTGAGTATATTATGGGAGCAGTATGGTTGTGGACTGTTCCTTGGTATATAGCTGTTTATACGATTGTAGTCTCTGTTGTTGTTCCTTAGACCCGGAGGAGTTCCTGAACCTCATCATGCATCGTATCCTGGGGGCGGATCCTCTCTTAAAACTACAGTAAGTTGCAGACAGCTGTCCTGGCATCCAGTGAGAATGGGGAAGTTCAGGAGGGGCCCTCGCTGACTCCTTACAGCTGAGGGTTTGCTACAGTTGTATTCAGTCCAGACAGCCTCTGTGAACCAAGCATCCTGGTTTCTGATACATGTTACCGCACTGATACATTGTAACAAACTATCAGGACAGGAGAGATTTGTGCTGCTGCTGTACTCGGCTCTCTGAGGATTGTCCATACTAGACACAATCGGGGCCGGACTGGGACTACACCGCAGCCCTGGCACACAAACCCCTCCCCCTCATACAATATCGCTGTAACCCCCACCCCAAATATAGGAATAGCGGCACGCAATTTGTATTCTGATTTACTGAAAAAAAACGCACCAGAAAACACGTTGAGTTTTGAAAAAACCGAGCAAAAAAAATGTCTAAAGTGAGGAAAAAAACACACAAAAACTTTTGCATTGTATTTTAGTGATCAGAAATATGTAAGTTTACGGTGTTCACTAAGGGGCCTTCAGATAGAGCACCGTGAACATAACACAGCAGTCTAGGGTGAGGCCAGCATGGGAGACCAGTACTGGGAAAGCGGGGGCTCGGCTGTCTACTGAGAGGTGGGGGTCTTTTTTTTTTTGTATACATTCTTTATTTTTGATTGGTAAAAAGAAGTGGGGGGGGGGGGGGTTACAGAAGAAATCAGGAAAAACAATGGATGATCACAAATAAAATAATCAAATACATAACAAACAGGAAACGGTGACAGCTCTGTTGAAAGTACAGCGAGTAATAGCCTGCGAGGGGCGGAAGCCGGGTGGGGCTACAGCGATAGTGTATGATGAGCTAATGCGTGGTTAAAGGGAGACCTCGTTGGCCAAGGGGTAGCAGTGGGTCGCGAAGATGGGCTATGTATGAAGGAGAGCCAAACATTTCAAATCTCATTGAGACCCCTACTCGTTTGGCCTTGACTCTCTCAAAGGAACAGATCCTGTTCACCTCTTTGTACCATTCCGATATGGAGGGGGGGGGGGGGGGGGGCGCTGTCCCTCCAATACCTTGGGATTAGGATCTTAGCCCCATTTATGAAGAATGGGAGAATGGGTTTGTGTTCCGATGTGAGGCCTGGGCTATCTAGGTTTAGAAGAAGTGGGTTTCTGCTCTAACTTTCGAGAGTGGAGAAGCCTCCAATTCCAGGTGTTTAACCCCTCACATGCCGCAGCCAGTAGCGCTCAAGTAATGTTTCATTTTTAAAAATCCAGAGTATAAAAAGAGAGCGCGCTTTTTCTTACAAACCCCCATTAGGCTGCATGCACATGGCCGATTTTGCCGTCTGGCTTTCAGACCAATTTTTTTTTGTCCAAACATCAGACGGAAATGGAACGCATTCATTTGAAGGGGTGTATCACATGTTTTTTGTTGCTTTAAACGTGGAAAAACAGTCTTGAGTAAAAAACAAAATTGCAGCGTGTCTGATTCTCGAACAAAAATAGCATTCTGCCAGAAGTTCACTGTCCTGCACTTCCTTGCCATTACTTCCCATGTTGCACTGCACTGTCTCTCAGCAGGGAGGCAGTATCTTAATGCCCGCTCCTCACAGGATGATTCAGGCATTCAGAAACATAAGTACACACATACACATGTAACAGTAGGAGAGGTGGAGATCGTTATCACAATGTCTGCAGATCTGTCAGTGTGAAGGCCCTTTTACATGCAACGATTATCGCTAAAACAGCCAAATAACTGAATGAATTGATGCATTTTTTGCATAAAATATAATTGTTTGAAGTCGTCTCTATTTTACTCAGTAGTAGTTGTTTGCTCTGGTGGCCGTATGTTGATCTGGCCTGGAGGATTTTAATTAGTATGAAGAGATCCATTGTCTTAAGCAGACATGTGTAAACAATGTACTCATTGTGTTTGGAAAGGTACCCTTCCCCTCCAATGTCCTCCAGCTGCTCAAACGACTGAACAATTCCAATTCAAATGGAGCAAATCTTGAACTGCCTGACGACTATATCTTTATGCCAGCTAAAAACAGCCCTAAACGACAAGTGAGCGAACCGCGACGACTGCCCGCGTTTACATGTACCAATTATCTCGCAAATACGTTTATTTGGACACATTTTGAGCGATAATTGGAGTCTGTGAATGGACCTTCAGTGGACGAAAGCTGCCTCAGAAAATAGGCCCTCCCCCTGTTGCTATGGAAACATTCCTGTGTCCTCGTTACTAAGGAAGCTCTGTACCTAATGACAGACAGTGGATTATAGAGAAGCTGGAAGGGAGACCCCTAGTGGCAGCCACTCCAAACGCGATTTACAGCAAGCAACAACATTTGTAATGCAAGTGTATTACAGAAATGATGAGACCCAAGCTGGTGGATGAGCGGAGGTTGTCTGAAAGGTTAATACATCATATCGCCCTAAAAGTGGTGCAATTAAAAAATACAACTCGCCCTGAGAAGAACAAGCCCTCATACGGATATGTGGACGAAAAAAGAAAGTGTTATGGTTCTTGGCGCGTGACGATGAAACATCAGGAGAAATCACGCAAAACGGACTGATCACGGCAATTTATACCGCAGAAAAGTGGGAAAAATGCCGGGGCGCTGCGTGTAACACCGCCCTGTAGTGTGGACTGGGACGGGGATCCGCCACAGATTTCACACTTGCAATAAAATTGCGCGATGTGTTAGTGAGTGAAAACGCAGACATATCAAACCGATGATCTCCACTGGTTTCATTTCCCTCCTGCGATGTGGCGTGGGTTAAATATCGTAGCCTGTTCTATCCTTCTGCGGTTCCCTTTTTTATCGCCCATGTTGCACTGTGGAGCCTCCTTATTATCGCATCATGAAGCACGAACCTGCGATTTTCGTGCGATGCGTCTTTAACGTTAGAAAGTCCTGCTGACTTTTGTGCTAAAAATCGTGCGAAAAGCGCTGAAGAAGAAGATGCAATTGTGCTGCGATTGTCTGGTGGCATCGCAGTGTGTGTGGGGGAGGGGGGGCTCAATTGGATCGGCATCAAAATCACAATGGTGCTGATTTTGATGGGTTTTGCGTTTTCCATGGCGGACAATTTGCATCAATTGCGCTATGTGTAACCCTAGTAGGACTGCGGAGAAACGGAGGGCCACAGTGGCCCCTTGTTAGGGCTGAGAACCGTTCTGTAGGGGGATCAGTAATCGGCTCCTCCTGCCCCCATACAACGGGGAACAGCTCCACTCTGCTGGGGAGGATGGAGCTCGAGGGTCAGCAGTGGGACGGCACTAATAAACTAATGAGGCGGAGTCTAGACTATTAGGGGCGGTCCGAGCTGCACATGATGATGTGTGAGCACGCTCCTCGGTGGCGCACAATGTCTACATGCTGGCAGACCGATGGCCGTTCACACGACTGGATTGTCCACATGTGAAGGACGTCATGGACTGAATAATATATATATATGTGATGTTTGCATTATTCCCTACACCACAGAGTACTAGATAAACCACGTGACCGTGTGGTATCAGCTATGAGCAGGGACACACGTGTGGAGAAGAGATACGAACTGTAAGAAACCTCTACTGCGCCACTTGGAAATCTGTCAAGACAATCAGAATGTATCCAATGAGTGTGTAACCAATCAGATGTGGGACTGAGAACCGTCCAATGATGTTGTGACACCCCAATGTATGGGGGCTATATATAAAGCTGCCTGATTGGTCAGCTGGGAATATTTTACTGAAGCCATACTTGTGTGCGCTCCGTTATTATGTTCCTCCACCATATGACGTCATTCTTTGGTAACGCCACGCTTGCGCCCTCTGGTGGCATTTTGCCGCAACACCACATGAATGCTGCTTCTAGAAACCGTTCAAAATCTGCGTCTTTCTGGCATTTTTTAGCGCGGGTCCACCTGCGGATTTAACCATCAATGGGCAAAATCTGGATGTGGAATTGTGGCGTGGAAACGAGGGTCAGCATTCTGCATGAAGGTTTTGCCCACAGACACAGCTAAATCAGCGCGCGGATCCGCGCCAAAAGCTACTGCAGAAAGCCACGCATTTTGACGCAGTTTTTAGAGGTGGGGTTAATGTCGAAAATTCTGTTGCGAGTTCTTCCGTGTGAACGCACCCTAAGGCCTCATGTCCACTAGCAAAATTGAATTGCGGATTCCGCTGCGGATTTCACCCGCGGAATACGCATCCAATTTTGCCCATAGGGACTCATTGGCCTCCACGGTCAATTAAATTGAATTTTGCACCCGCGGATGGCATTTTAATAGATTTGCGTTTTTCACGCATGGGAGAAAAAACGCGACATGCTCCATTTTACCGCAGATTCCGCGCGGATCGGCCACATTGCTATCACATTGCTAGCAATGGGTGCGGATACCCGCATGAAAAAAAAAACATTTAAAGCAAATCTGCAGCAGATTCTGCGCGGATCGTATTTTTCTAGAGGACATGAGGCCTAAGAGTGTAGGATTGGGAGGGGCAGCCCGCTGGGGATCTGCCCAACATGGCTCCAGGCCTGGATACAACTGTAGCAGTCCCTCAGCTGTGAGAAGTTGGGGCGGCGCAGCTGTTCAGTCTGACCGGATATAACAATGCTTCTACTCAGAGATCTAGAACCAGAAGTAGAGTAGAAAGTTGCAGAAGTCTTCACTATACGGCCATGAAGCGTCACATGGAGGAGCTCTCTAATGATTCCTATGGTTGTTCCTCCTGGCAGATCTGAGGGTCAGCGGGTACAAGAGTGCTACTGTTACCAGATCTTCATAGAGAAGCAGCAGGAGATGACGGTGCCCAACGTCCAGCAGCTCCTGGAGCAGAGCTTCCATCACTCCCAGCTGAAGCTGGCTGAGGTGAGGTACACTACTACTGTTCCCTTTTATCAGCCAATTCTAACTGTATGACAGATACATGCAAAATATTGCTTTCTGGGATAGAGGCTGGCAGTAGGACAGGTGAATACAGTGTATTGCTCCCTGTTATCAGCCATTTCAGGATAGGGAAACTATGAGTAAATCACAGGGGGTGCAATGTATTGGGCATTTTGGTATTGGTAGGCCAAAGGCCCAGCAGTGATCGCTCTTGTGCTTTCACACAGGAGCGATAGTCATTGAGAGAATGGAGGGGAGTGCGACGGAGATCTCTTCTTGCCGCTCATCTCTTCTTGCCGCTCATCTCCATTCACTGTGAACAGGCAGTCGTTTGCAGATGTATGTCTGCCTGTTTACGCCTATGAGAAATCGTTCGTTAGTCAGAGCTCGCTAGTTCAGTGAGCTGAAACGAAGCGACTAGCAGCTAATCAGTGATTTGTCGCTCAGCGCCCTGTTGGCGGCCATGTAAATGGGATGACTATTACCGAGAATCCCCGTCTCCAGCTATTATTTTGGCGATATAGTCCTGTATAAAGGTGCCTTTTATTCACCTGTCCTACTGTTAGGCCGGGCGCACGCGAACAGGGCGGAGTCCACTTGTGGATTTCCGCAGTGGAAGATTTGCGATCCTTCACGCAAAGTAATTGTGAACGATGGCGGATGCGAGGGATTTTTCCATATGGATGTACGCATATGCAGCACATATCGTCCACGCAGAGGGAAGATCTCTTTTCCTCTTCCAGCCAGAATTTCGGCTTTTCTATCTATTTTCCTCTGAAGTTGTGAGCGCTCCTGCCGCTCACACACAATTCACATTGGATTATTTGCATCCATTGATTTCAATTGGGGCCGTCCGCACGGAATCCATGCTAAAATAGAGCATGCTGCGATTTGTCTTCCACTTGCAGAATATGCAATTAGTATCGGCGAGTGTGAACGAAGAAGCGCAAATACATGCCTTGCAATGACCGCGTTTTACTATGGATCTTCCGCACGGACTGCGATTGCGGATTCTGCAATTAAAATTCCCCCCGTGTAAGCCTGGCCTAAATCTATTACACCCTGGAATAAGCCATTACTAATTGCAGAGAGGCTCATGGGTGAATACAGTCTACTACCCTCAATCTAGCCTGGAATGGCTGATAACAGGGAGCAATTAACTGCATTCATCATCCTACGGTTAACTTCCTTTACAATAGCTAATACAAGAGCGTATCAGAGCGCATTTCCATCTGTCTGTTGCTCTCTGTTATTAGCTATTTTAGAGAATGTATTCACCCGTCCTGCAATTGGCAGGCTATTACTTCCTGTTATCAGCCATTTCTGGCTGGAGAAAGGCTGACTATAGGACAGGTGGATCTATTGCTAGCTGTTATCAGCTGTGGGTTAGTTTCTGGCAGGATCACCAGTAATGTATCTCCTCGTCTCCTCCAGGTCCCCTCCTGCTTCATTATCCAGATGCCGCGGTTCGGGAAGGAGTACAAGATGTTCAGTAAGATTGTCCCGTCTCTGGAGCTGGACATCACCGACCTGCTGGCGGACAGTGAGTGTTGTGGGATGGAACCATTAGTCCTGGGTATAGTCCTCACCGGCTCATCACTGCGTTCAGTCTGCATTATTCCGTTTGTCCATAGTGCTTCATTACGGATGTACGGAGGCGATAAAAAACGTATGCGGTTTGTCCGCAGTAGCTGTAAAAATGCAACTGCACCAAAAACTAGACTAAAACTTTTTGATGTGGTTTTAAGTGCAGCTTCTGAATACACCTTAGTGATGGCGGTCCTGGGCCTCCCCTCCTGTATACACCACAGTGATGGCGGTCCTGGGCCTCCCCTCCTGTATACACCACAGTGATGGCGGTCCTGGGCCTCCCCTCCTGTATACACCTCAATGATGGTGGTCCCAGGCCTCCCCTCCTCTATACACCACAGTGATGGCGGTCCCGGGCCTCCCCTCCTGTATACACCTTAGTGATGGCGGTCCTGGGCCTCCCCTCCTGTATACACCACAGTGATGGCGGTCCTGGGCCTCCCCTCCTCTATACACCACAGTGATGGCGGTCCCGGGCCTCCCCTCCTGTATACACCTTAGTGATGGCGGTCCTGGGCCTCCCCTCCTGTATACACCACAGTGATGGCGGTCCTGGACCTCCCCTCCTGTATACACCTCAGTGATGGCGGTCCTGGGCCTCCCCTCCTGTATACACCACAGTGATGGCGGTCCCGGGCCTCCCCTCCTGTATACGCCTCAATGATGGCGGTCCCAGGCCTCCGCTTCTATATACACCACAGTGATGGCCTTCCCAAGCCTCCCCTCCTGTATACACCTCAATGATGGTGGTCCCGGGCCTCCCCTTCTGTATACACCACAGTGATGGCGGTCCCAAGCCTCCCCTCCTGTATACACCTCAGTGATTGCGGTCCTGGGCCTCCTCTCCTGTATACACCTCAATGATGGCAGTCCTGGGACTCCCCTCCTGTATACACCTTAGTGATGGCGGTCCTGGGCCTCCCCTCCTGTATACGCCTCAATGATGGCGGTCCCGACCCCCCCCCCCCTGTATACACCTTAGTGATGGCTGTCCTGGGCCTCCGCTTCTGTATACACCACAGTGATGGCGGTCCCAAGCCTCCCCTTCTGTATACACCTCAATGATGGCGGTCCTGGGACTCCCCTCCTGTATACACCTTAGTGATGGCGGTCCCGGGCCTCCACTCCTGTATACGCCTCAATGATGGCGGTCCTGGGACTCCCCTCCTGTATACACCTTAGTGATGGCGGTCCCAGGCCTCCCCTCCTGTATACGCCTCAATGATGGCAGTCCCGGGCCTCCTGTCCTGTATACATCTCAATGATGGCGGTCCTGGGACTCCCCTACTGTATACACCTTAGTGATGGCGGTCCCGGGACTCCTCTCCTGTATACACCACAGTGATGGCGGTCCTGGGACTCCCCTCCTGTATACACCTTAGTGATGGTGGTCCCTGGCCTCCCCTCCTGTATACACCTCAATGATGGCGGTCCTGGGACTCCCCTCCTGTATACACCTTAGTGATGGCGGTCCCGGGACTCCCCTCCTGTATACGCCTCAATGATGGCGGTCCCGGGCCTCCTCTCCTGTATACACCACATTGATGGCGGTCCTGGGACTCCTCTCCTGTATACACCACAGTGATGGCGGTCCTGGGACTCCCCTCCTGTATACACCTTAGTGATGGTGGTCCCTGGCCTCCCCTCCTGTATACGCCTCAATGATGGCGGTCCCGGGCCTCCTCTCCTGTATACACCTCAGTGATTGCGGTCCCGGGACTCCTCTCCTGTATACACCACAGTGATGGCGGTCCTGGGACTCCCCTCCTGTATACACCTTAGTGATGGTGGTCCCTGGCCTCCCCTCCTGTATACACCTCAGTGATTGCGGTCCTGGACCTCCTCTCCTGTATACACCTCAATGATGGCAGTCCTGGGACTCCCCTCCTGTATACACCTTAGTGATGGTGGTCCCTGGCCTCCCCTCCTGTATACGCCTCAATGATGGCGGTCCCGGGCCTCCTCTCCTGTATACACCTCAGTGATTGCGGTCCCGGGACTCCTCTCCTGTATACACCACAGTGATGGCGGTCCTGGGACTCCCCTCCTGTATACACCTTAGTGATGGTGGTCCCTGGCCTCCCCTCCTGTATACACCTCAGTGATTGCGGTCCTGGGCCTCCTCTCCTGCATACGCCTCAATGATGGCGGTCCTGGGACTCCCCTCCTGTATACACCTTAGTGATGGTGGTCCCAGGCCTCCCCTCCTGTATACGCCTCAATGATGGCGGTCCCGGGCCTCCTGTCCTGTATACACCTCAATGATGGCGGTCCTGGGACTCCCCTCCTGTATACACCTTAGTGATGGCGGTCCTGGGACTCCCCTCCTGTATACACCTTAGTGATGGTGGTCCCTGGCCTCCCCTCCTGTATACGCCTCAATGATGGCGGTCCCGGGCCTCCTCTCCTGTATACACCTCAACGATGGCAGTTGATGGACGGGGTCCCCTGCTCGGGATTCCCATCCATCAGCTTATCGTCCGGCCCACGGTCAGTGCAGAGGGCTGGATGTTGTCATCAGTGGGCAGAGGAGGAAGCGCCGCTCTTCTGTTACATCTTTTACTGTTCTTTATGGATCGGACAGGATGTCCGCGGGTCATTACCATAAGAGGAACAGGAAGTGTTATAGAAGCCGGCGCTGCCTTCCCTGACCACCGATGATGACGTCTGGCCCGCTGCACTGACAGCAGGTGGGACGATTAGCTGATGCATGAGGATCTTGGCAGCAGGTCCCCAGTGATCAACTGCTGAGGACCTATCCAGAGGATGGGTCATCAGATGACAATACCTGGAGAACCTCTTTAAAAGGCCCAACAGAGGGAAGGGGCTACTGCTGCCAATGGTACGCCCCCCGGAAGAAATTCACTAGCTGCTATTTAGTTAAGTTGGCAGCCTGTGGCCTTGTGAAGGTCCTCACGACTGCAATGGATTTCAGCATATTAGGCAGGGCTTAATAGGATGTTGGTAAAATTACAATATACTGCAATACGGAAGTATTGCAGTATGTTGTATAAGTGATCAATTGATTCCTAATGCAGGGCCTCTTTGAGGACTGAAAAAAGTAAAGATAAGATTTAGTAGTTTTTTTTTTCATTATTAGTACAGATGGTCCCCTACATGTCTGAACAAATGTTTGTATGGAGCGGGATCGCGGGTGGATCCCGCTCCATACAACGTCAGGTGTCTGCTGTTCTTACATTCCCCTTATCGGAACTGCTGCCGCCAAATGCCGGCTGTAAGAAACAGCCGGCACCCGACATTCAGGGGGCCCGTACAGTGTCCCGGGATAAGACCGCGGGACTCTGTGCGATTGTTAGGCAGCCGGGGGCCTTCTGAAAGGCCCCAGGGCTGCTATGCAGAGCGCCTATCAGTGCCTATCAATATTTGATGGCAGCACAGTGTCGCTGACTCACCATCCTGGTTGTGCCCCCACAGGCACAGCACTGCCGAGAGGCAGGACAGTACATGCAGGAGACCCGCCGCCTCTCCACAGCCGTTGTGATATCCGATTTAGCTAAAACCAATAAAAGCTACAGGTAACCCCACAAAATACGAACCCCCACAGAGCGCCATTGATGAAAATATAAAAAAACAAGTGGGGGGGGGGGCAGTCAAAAGATGGCGACAAAAATGTAAAAAACACATTTGTTTTGTACATTAAAAAAACGGTGTGAATTTGGTATCGTCATAATCGTACCGACCCTCCGATAAAAGATAACATAACTGAAAATCTATAAAGTTTTGTTTTTGTCTTTTTTTTCTTCCATGTTGTCCCACATAGATATTGTTTAACCCCTTAGTGACCAGACGGTTTTGCTTTTTTCCATTTTCGTTTTTTCCTCCCCCCCTTTTAAAAAATCGTAACTCCTTTATTTATCCATCGCCGTCGCTGTATGAGGGCTTGTTTTTTGCGGGACGATTTGTATTTTTCAATCATGCTATTTAATGTACCATATAATGTACTGAAAAACTTAAAAAAAAATTCTAAGCATAGAGAAATGGGAAAAAAAGACATTCCACCATCTTTCAGCACGTCTTGTTTCTACGGCGCATAAACTGCAACAAAAATGACCTGATAACTTTACTCTATGAGTCAGTACGATTACTGCGATACCAAACTTGTATAGTTTTTTTTTTGCTGTACTACTTATATATATTTTTTTAAAATATTTAATTTTTAAAAATTATTTTCTGTCTCCATCTTCTGCGCACAATAACTTTTTTATCTTTCCGTCTATATAGTTGTGTGAGGGCTCATTTTGTGCGGTACATCCTGTAGTTTCCGTTAGTATCATTCTAGAATACATAGGACTTTTTGATCGCTTTTTATTAGATTTTTTCTTGACAACAGGGTGTTTTCTTGACAAAAGTGCATTTCTGGTGGTTTTTATTTTTTTTCGGATGACGTTCACTTTGCGCGGTAAATAATGCATTACTTTGATATATCGGACTTTTACGGACGCAGCGATACCAAATATGTATTTTTAGATATTTAGATTTTTAAATTGTAAATATGTCAAAAGGGTTTTTTTTAAAACTTTTATAACTTTTTTTTACATAATTAATAAAACTTAATTGTTCCTATTTTTACTTTTTCTTCTAGATTCTTGAGGGACAACAGCTAGCGATGCCATAGCATTACATCATACTGCATTCTGACAGTCAGTCTATCAAGCCACCCCACGGGGAAGGCCCCCAGCTGCCATGACACCCGCACGGCTCCCCCAATCTCACCGCCAGGGCCCCTAGAGGACCCCCGAACGTCGTTCGGGGGATTTAAATGCCACTGTCAGATTTGACAGCGGCATTTAAAGGGTTAACAGTCCCGATCAGCCAGGCAGCCAAACGAGGCTGTTGACCGCAAGTGTCAGCTGTAATAAACAGCTGACACCTGCGATGTATGGAGGAAGATAGCGGCACTATCTCCCTCCATACACGTCCTGCATTATAACATGATAGGGTGGTCACTAAGGGGTTAAAAGCTCTCCAATACATTATATGATCTGTTAATTGGTAGCATTGAAACTACATCTCACAAAGCAAATAACAGGCCCTCGTGCAGCTATATCACTAGAAACATTAAAACGTTACGACTTTTTAAATATAGGAATAAAAAAAAAGTTTAAATGAAGTTAAAAGGGCCGCAGGAAGGGGTTAAAGTACAACGTTATGGCGCCCAAGTCTGTGGTGACTACAGATTTTCCTGAAGATTTTTTTAAATTTTATCATTTGGGTTCATAGACTTTTTTATGACTGTTCGATAATCTGGACTATCTGATAATCTGGCACATATCGGGTCTTACTGATGCTGGATTAACCCCCTAACCACTGTACACGGCCCCTATTGGACCTGGCAATAACATGATCAGCGTGTCACCCCCTGATATAGCAGAGCTGCAGAGCCACATCCACATTACCAGTGACTAATATATATATATATATATATGGATTTGTATAAATTATAAAATAGATGTCACATTATCACAAGTACAAGAAAAGCAAACGCCGCCGCCATGCACTGGCTGGAGACTATAGTTATAATAATAATAATTTATTTGTATAGCGCCAACATATTCCGCAGCGCTTACATAGACAGGGGGAATACAGAGAGACAAAAGTACAAACATTACAGAACCACGGTTACATAGTAATCAGTTGATGTAAACAATAGGGGTGAGGGTCCTGCTCCAACGAGCTTACATACTACAGGTAATGGGGTGATACAGAAGGTAAAGGGGCTGGAGATGTGCAGGTATGGTGAGGTGGAGAGTGAGGGGTGATATACACATAGACAATGGTCAGACATTTAGCCGTGTGACGGCTGAATCGGTATGACTGTAGGAGCGTTTTTTATGGCTAGCAGGGATTGCAGTCAGTAGGTCAGGGAGCATGTTATCAGGCAGAGTACAGAGGGGTTTGTTTAGGGAATGCGGTATGCCTCCCTGAAGAGGTGCGTTTTTAGAGAGTTTTGTACCTTAAGGATCAGACACTTTTTACGGATTTTACCCAGTGGTGGTTTTACTGCCTTATTTTTTTTCCTTTTGCTGCCAAAATTATTTTTGCTGCGTTTTTTTTCCCGTGACATATAGGGCAATTTTTTAAATATCATTTTCACTGACTTTTTTTCCGTTTTCTAGTTTTTTGGGGGTGAAAAGCTAAAAAAAATGTTGTTTTTTTTTTAAATTTCTAGTTATTTTTCTTTTTTTTTAAATTGAGTATACCGGTATGTATGCTGAAATAAAGTAAGGGAACGGGTTCCTCATTTTGTTTCGGAGGTTTTGATATATAGTATCTATGGTTTTGGATTTCAGGGCGCTTATAGTGACGGTTTTGGGTTATTTTCTTTCTTATGTATATACTGTTGTTTTATTCTGTAATTTAGTTTTACTTCTGTATGTATGTAGACTTGAATGGTCATTATGGGAACAATATAGGACAGCAAGCTGCATTATTTCTGGGAGCTGCAGAAAGAGTGTAGGTCACCTTACTACACTATTTCTATAACTCCCATTATCGTCTATGGGAGTTACAGAAATAGTGCAGTGTGCTCAGCTGTTCTGTATTCCCCAACCCCTCCAGACTACTGCATATAACCAAGCCAAGGACATTGGATGCGAGTACTATAAAGATGGTGCGGGCCTCAGAGATAGGTGCACGTCCTAACCTTTATGGCATATCCTGTGGACGTGCCATGAAGGTCTGAGCTGGCAGTAGCCCTGTCCTATTTCTAGCTGTTTCACTGCAGAAAACAAACTGCTCCGTACATTGCACAGTGGCCGGGGTTGGTGTTATAGGCTGAGACTCTTTGAAGTGAATGGGAATACGCCTGCAGTACCAGCCTGGGCCACTGCAGAATGTACGGCGCTGTCTGCGTACGGCAGCAAAACGGCTAAAAGCGGGACAACTCCTTTAAAGGAATGTACTGTATAGCAGAACACTGCAGAACTTTTCCTCTATCCTGGGTTTGAGCTGCTGTGGGTTGGCCTTGTACACCTGGTAGATTTCAGTCAGATGTTTTTACTTCTGAAAATGTTCACACTTTTCACTATGGTGATCAGTGTTTTTTCGGAGACCACTCACTGAATGTTGCTTTCTGTCTTTGGGTCCAGCACTATGTCTCCTTTCTGTCATCTGTCTATTGGAAGCACAAACCCGTTCTTGGTACAGTTATAAGCACCACACCTGATCCACCCAGAAATGCCCACAAAAGCTTCCAGACACACCTGCTTTGGGTACATTTACATATGTCCAGCCCCTTTGTGGGTGTGTCCCATGAAACAGTCCTGAAAACAAACAAGACTTTTGGGAGCTATAGGTTTAAATCAGAGAATATTGATTGGGGTCATCCTTTCTGTCTTGTCAGGTCCCCGGGAGTGTGTGGTGTGTGGGAACCTGGCCACTCTTGAATGTGCCGAGTGCTTCAAGGACGTGATCCTCTCCGACCATGGCCTCAAGCAGTACTGTCTGGTGTGCAGTAAACAGGTAATATATGGACAGAAGGGCTGATGGGACGGCTTAACCTCCGTGTGCAAAATAGAGGGCCTCTAAATAGTCCAGCAGGTCCTTCAATAGTTGACCATTAATATTATCAGGCTTTCTATGTGCCCAACTGGATCCCCAAAGTAGTCAAAAAAGGACATTTGCTCTGTAGAGCTGACAAAGGCTTTGCAAAACACAGGCACTAGAGATGAGCGAGCATGCTCGTTTAAGGCTGATGCTCGAGCGAGCATCGGTCTTCTCGAGTAACTGATTACTCGTCCGAGCAAATGCGGGTGGGCTAGTGATTTCTCTCTCTCACCCCCGCTCACCCTGCTCTCCCCCCCTCCCCCCCGCATTTGCTCGGACGATTAATCAGTTACTCGAGAAGACCGCTGCTCGCTCGAGTATCAGCCTTAAACGAGTGTGCTCGCTCATCTCTAACAGGCACTCATTTGCAATCTAAACTGAGATCTTGCGGAGATGTTGATGATGACCCCTTTTTAAATAGCACCCCAAATGGCAAAATAAGGAGGTGGTAAATAGGGCAAATAGGAAAGCCATGTTTTGCACTAGAGGAGGTCCAATGTGAGGTCTCTAAACTAACATACATGACGATTGGTGTATATGCCTTCTTCAAAGGTCCATTCGCATCACAAGCGGAAGAACCACAAGCCTACCCCTCTAAAAATTCCAGAAGGCTTCCTGAAGACGCCGAATAAGATCCTACGAGAGACATTGGAGCTGTTTGCCGTGCTGTCGATAGAGACCAGCCACTATGTCTCCTTTGTGAAGTATGGGACGGAGAAGGGAAGCTGGATGTTCTTTGATAGCATGGCCGACCGATTTGGTGAGCATCTAAGGATTTCAATCTTTTTGGTATACTGTTGCACTTTGATGAGGTGGGACCAGCCATCTGGAACGGTCTTGTTGCATTTATCCATTTGAGGGACATTGGTGCTGCTATCTATTATTTGTTTTGCTAAGGGTTACAATTACTCAGTCAAGTTGTCTTGTTCTACTCTTAAATTGCTTGTTGAGACTCATAGAGATTTTTGTCACTTGAACCTCTTGGCTACCAGCCAGTGACATCCTATGGGGTTTCTCGCTGTTGGAGATCTTCTGGCGCTGCCAGTAGTTCTTGGCATGGAGCTCCAAGCTCTGGTTGGAGACAGACGTATCCATTGTGCCATGGAGCCTGTTGGGTGTGCTTGGGTTTTAGCCTGTAATTTAGGTAGAGCCCCATCTCAGTGGCATCCCATGAAACTTTTTGTTGACAGAGATCTTCCAGCAGTACCGATGGTTCTCGCCATGGAGCGCGAAGCTCTTGTTAGAGACAGTCAGAAGTGTGTGGTGTGCCATGAAGCTTCTTGGGAGTGTGTTGGGTTCTAGCACGCTATTTAGGTATAACTACTTATATAATTCTTTGTGTCCACAGGGAGTGAGAACGGCTACAATATCCCCAGAGTGACTCTCTGTCCGGAGGTGGCGACCTACCTGGCTGCTCCACTCAATGATCTCATGAACCAGAACCCTCGTGAAATGAAAGGAGTGGCCAAACGCCTCTTCTGTGATGCCTATATGTACATGTATCAGAGTAAGAGGATGGCTCTCTATAAATAAGAACTCCAGCCCAGATCTTGACCACACACCAGGACTTGGCTAACAACAATCCTAGATGTGGGATATGGACCTTAAGGCTTGAAGGAACAACCAGTATTATCTGGGATTTTACTGGAAAACTGGTCACTCGATGGGTTTTGGTTCCTCTTGTTGGCGGTTTATGACCCGGTCAAGTCCAGATGACAGTGTGATGTCTTCCATCTACATATAGACAGTACAAGGAGCAGATATTCTTGTGCATAGATCACTCCCACCTCACATACACCATCCTGTCTGACTCAGGTTCAGGTGCCAATGCCGCTATCGTCTCTCATGGACTTTGTAATGGGAACAGTTAGAGGGGTCTTCAGGAATCCTCAAGTCTGTTCTTCCTTGATGGAAGGAATATCAATGCAAATTCATAGGATATCTGATCTTCTTCCTTTTAATGATCCCCACTAGTGTACAGTATAGTGATTGGACAATCCTGGGCCCAAAGCATGCTACCCCATGTTGGGATAGGAGGGTCCAGTGCTAGTTGTCCTACTCTGCCCCCCATGAAGAAGAGAGATGGGGCAATGTGACCCCCCGCCTTCTTTCATTGGACCCTATAGCAGCTATAGGGCTGGTCTATGATATGTAAGACCTTCGTTCCTGGGTTCCCAAGACCCTCCATGTCTTACCTGCCTTTATCCTTGTTCCTGCAAGCTTCTGAAATGACAGCGGTGGATGGTACAACTATAATGTCTTAATTAGAGTAAGACATTTATAATAAGTGCAACCAAAACTCGCTCACCCCGTAACACAGCAGCTGGACGGCCTCCGACGGCACATGACCTCCTCCTCCGGGGAATCTAATATCTCAGGGCACTTTGTGTGTTTATTACAACTTCTCAGGAATAATCACTATGTCTGCAAGCTATGCACATCTGATGATCCGACGCTCTCAGGGTAGCAGGAGACGTTCCAGACTATCAGAAGGATGATTTTCTAATAAAATATTACTACAGTAAACATCCCATGGTCTTTCAGGCTTTTAAGAAATAACAAGCACCACTGTGCTATGACAGCTTGCAGCTTTTACAGCATGCTGAGACTTGTAGTTTTGCAGAAGCACGGGAGCCCCAGGGTCCAGACTGTTGTCTTGGTTTTTGCTAAAGGTGTTGCACAGGATTAGAAAACTATGGCTGCTTTCGTAAACAAATAGCGCCACATCTGTCTGCAGGTATTGCAATTCATCCCCATTCACTTCAGTGGGTGTGAGTTGCAGTTCCAGACACAACCATGGGCAGTTGGGGCGCTGTTTCTAGAACAAAGCAGCTATATATTCTCTAAAATAAAAATGTCCGTGCTCAGGAAAGTTGAGTGGAATTAGGAATGGTCGCTACAATATAAAGACGTTGGCTATTTCCATGCATGAAATACTCAGGGCAAACCAACATGGAGGTTCCTTTGTCGCCCTACTGACTTAATTGGTGGTCAGTGAAATTTTTCTGACGCCTCCACAGGTTTTTCTTTTATTCTTAGTACATTTAATTAAACTATTTCCCTTTACGCAATATTCCAGTGAAGTTGGTTGTACAGGGTGGGCCACTGAAGATCCCCCGACACCTCACTGTTAGTAAAGATATCTAAAAGAAAATCTTTATTTCCCTCAGCAACCAATCACAGCGCAGCATTTATTTAATCCCAGCAGTAGAAAAATGAAAACTGTGCTGTGATTGGTTGCTGTTGCCAACAAAGACAGATTATATTTTGACAGTTTTAATAGGAGCATGGTGCCAGGATACTTTTCTGTGGCCCAGCCTGTAGATACTATATGTGTGTGTATGTATGTCTATGCCTTTTTTTTTTAAAGGTCCGACTTGCTGATCTGATTATCACCATGTGAAACTGAACTGGGAGGCCTGGGACATGGTTGAATAAAGAATGGGGTTAAAATGGGGTTAAAAATCAAAATGTGCAAAGGTACAAACGATTGGTGGAAACGAGTGACGTTACACAGGTGGATGCATGAAAGCACCTTTAGGGTATAGGCAGACGTTGACATAACTACCATGCAGTGGCAACCCTGCCAACCTGTGCCAGCCAACGGCTGCATGATCGTGCAGATAATCTCAGCAATATTGAGCAATCGTTGGTTTCCACGGGTGGCTAAAGTGGCAGCAGCTTTGTGGTTATTGCAGCGTCACCACGAACCGCTAAATGCTTTGTTTTAGCTAATGACAGGACAATCACTATTTTGATGTATATTAGGTAAAAAACCCACCAGAAATGGAAATGCTGCCAGACCTGAAGAACAGGAAAAACATATTTATTTGGAGTACAATTCATTTCTAAAGAACGCATTTCTTCGTCAGCTTCATACAAATCAAACAAACAACAGGCTGACTTGGAAATGTGTGTAGACTGCGCAAACTTCCACATATAGGAGCGTTTGTATGGATAAGTTTTACTATTCAGAAACATTTCGGTTCATATTTTAGTACAAAAGAGGCCAAATATGGAGCACTTTATTTTCGCTTATTTTTGTACTTTTCTTAAACCTGTTTTATCTGTGCATTGCTACTTATATGTTTTATACATCTATAGGCATATCTATTTAGACTGGTGTTTCATATGCTGGTCTACAGTACATAAGTGCAATGGCAACACATGTATTAAGAGGTGTAAGCTAATAACTTATATAAAGGTCTCCATCATGCCCCTCCTTTCCCTTCTCTCCTCCTGTTACATATATAAAGGGGTACATAATGTCCTCCTCTCCCTTCTCTCCTCCTGTAACATATATAAAGGTTTCCATCATGTCCTCCTCTCCCTTCTCTCCTCCTGTAACCTATATAAAGGTTTCCATCATGTCCCTCCTCTCCCTTCTCTCCTCCTGTAACATATATAAAGGTTTCCATCATGTCCTCCTCTCCCCTCTCTCCTGTAACATATACAAAGGTTTCCATCATGTCCCTCCTCTCCCTTCTCTCCTCCTGTAACATATATAAAGGTTTCCATCATGTCCTCCTCTCCCTTCTCTTATCCTCTAATATATATAATGGTTTCCATCATGTCCTCCTCTCCCTTCTCTTATCCTCTAATATATATAATGGTTTCCATCATGTCCTCCTCTCCCTTCTCTCCTCCTGTAACATTTATAAAGGTTTCCATCATGTCCTTCTCCTCTCTTCTCTCCTAGTGTAACATATATAAAGGTTTCCATCATGTCCTCCTCTCCCTTCTCTCCTCCTGTAACATACATAAAGGTTTCCATCATGTACTCCTCTCCTTTCTCTCCTCCTGTAACATATATAAAGGTTTCCATCATGTCCTGCTCTCCGCTCTCTCCTGTAACATATATAAAGGTTTCCATCATGTCCTCCTCTCCCTTCTCTCCTCCTGTAACATATATAAAGGTTTCCATCATGTCCCCCTCTCCCTTTCTCTCCTCCTGTAACATATATAAAGGTTTCCATCATGTGTCTCCTCTCCCTTCTCTTCTGTAACATATATAAAGGTTTCCATCATGTCCTCCTCTCCCTTCTCTCCTCCTATAACATATATAAAGGTTTCCATCATGTCCCTTCTCTCCTCCTGTAACATGTATAAAGGTTTCCATCATGTCCCTGTCTCCCTTCTCTCCTCCTATAACATATATAAAGGTTTCCATCATGTCCTCCTCTCCCTTCTCTCCTCCTGTAACATATATAAAGGTTTTCATCATGTCCCTCTATCCTTTCTCTCCTCCTGTAACATATATAAAGGTTTCCATCATGTCCCTCCTCTCCCTTCTCTCCTTTCCCTTCTCTCCTCCTGTAACATATATAAAGGTTTTCATCATGTCCCTCCTCTCCCTTCTCTTCTCCTGTTACATATATAAAGGTTTCCATCATGTCCTCCTCTCCCTTTTCTCCTCCTGTAACATATATAAAGGTTTCCATCATGTCCCCCTCTCCTTTCTCTCCTCCTATAACATATATAAAGGTTTCCATCATGTCCTCCTCTCCCTTCTCTCCTCCTATAACATATATAAAGGTTTCCATCATGTCTCTCCTCTCCCTTTCTGCAACATATATAAAAGTTTCCATCATGTCCTCTTCTCCATTCCCTCCTTTGTAGTGAAGTAAGGGGTAAACTCCAGGATATACCTCCGGAGTTTGCATGAGACAAGGGCTGTCCAGGTCACACGAATATTTAAGTCCAGGAAGTACCTGAACCTGGAACACAGCTGAAACATAATTGAAAAAGAAGCAGAAAAAGCTCAGTAAGGGAGAGATTGTGGCAGAGTGTGTTCAGCCGGACCAGAGAGAGGACAGACTGTGTGCAGAGTCCCTGGAAAGCCAGGTGAAGAGAACCTGGAGAGCTGAGGGAAGCAAAACCCTGAGGAAAAAGGTTGGGTGACAATCCCTGCATCAGATTACAAAGACTGTTATTGTGGGTGCCTTATGGACATTATATGGCTGGAGAAAGCCTGTGTTTGCTTATGACTGAGAGTTTGGCAATAAATCCCCCTGCTTTACCATCACCGGCCTCTGCTCCCGCCGGACTGCCTACAGCGGAAACATACCTGTTGTGGATCCTGCTTACGGCATTAATTTATACATTGGTGAATGTCCTGGCTCCAAACAGCAATTAAAATGCAAACAACCGCTGCAAGTATGGAGGAGTTGGTGAAGCAACTAGTACAGACGACTGTACAGCAGCAGGAGACAAATCAGCTCCTTGTGAAGCAGCTTGTTATGCTGACAGAGTCAGTTGGGGTGAAAGAGACTGCAGTCCTCTCTGATCAGAGTACTGGTAAAGAAGCCCTGAAAGCAGTGAGAGGGGCTTTACAATATATGACCCCAGAGGATGATGTGGAAGCCTTCCTAACCATATATGAGAGAATAGCAGAGAGGGAAAAACTGCCCTCTGAGCGGTGGGCTGATGTGGTGGCCCCTTACTTAACGGGAGAATCTCAAAAGGCTTATTATGACCTGACCCAACAGGACGCAAAGGAATATAGCAAGCTAAAAGTAGAGATTCTTGCTCGCCTGGGAGTAAACATGGTGGTCCGAGCTCAACGTGTTCGCCAGTGGATGTATAGCAATAATAAGCCTCCCAGGTCACAGATGTTCGATCTATTTCATCTTCTTCAAAAATGGCTGCAGCCTGAGACTTCCTCCCCTACGCAGATCATAGAAAGAATGGTAGTTGACAAATTTATTCAGTCTACCTAAATCCATACAGCGCAGGGTTGCTCAGGGAGACCCGCAAAACGCAGATCAATTGGTGAAGCTGGTAGAACGATATGTCACTGCGGAGAACACTCTAGTCGGCTCTGCTGGAGGAAGACTTCCTTACCGCGGCTTTAAACAGGGCGCCAAGCCTAGAGGAACAAGGCCCCAAGTTTCCCCAGAGTGGAAGCGGCGGAATAAGGAGAGGTTTGAGTTTACTGGACAGAGTCCCACTGGCCCCATTGTTTGCTGGGAGTGTCAGGGCCCAGGCCATGTTGTTGCGCGCTGCCCTACCCTTATGGAACCAATGGATTGCTCCTATGGGCGCCGCCGTTCTCTATACGCACACCCCGTGTACGATGCAGTTTTCTCATTGGAGCAACAGCCACAACTATGTCAAGTGAGCATTAACAATGTGACTGTCAATGCTCTGCTGGACTCCGGGAGTTTGATCACCTTGGTGTCTGCCTCCCTTCCCTATGTGTTGATTCCACAGGAACGCATGAGGGTGCTATGTATTCATGGGGATACAAAGGACTATCCTGTGGCTCAAGTGTCTATAAACACCGAATGTGGGGTGGTCCCCCATAAAGTTGGGGTCGTGGGAAATTTGGTGCACCCCACTATTATTGGGAGAGACTTTCCGCTATTCTGGGATTTGTGGTCTCGAGTTACACTTCCCAGGGGCCTTGGGGGATCCTAAAGGATCCTGTGATACTACTTCAGAAACTGGGGTAGAGACCCCAGTCGAGGTAACAGAATTTCCCTGGACAGTGTTAATAGGGGATGAAGAGGAGGATCTACCGCAAAACCCCACTATACTTGATTTGGGGGTGTCACGGGACAATTTTGGTACCGAACAACTGACTGATCTTACCTTGGAAAATGCTCGCAAAAATGTGTCTGTGGTGAATGGGGTCCCCCAAAATCCTGGGGCTGAGAATCGGTTCCCTTATTTCGCCATGAATCAGGGCATGTTGTATCGGGTAATAAAAGTTAGAGACGAGGTGGTGGAACAGCTTCTGGTCCCACTTGTTATAGACGCACAATATTAAAGATGGCTCACTCATGTTTTGGGAGGCCATTTGGGGATCAATAAAACGCAGGAACGTATTCTGCAGAGATTTGTTTGGCCTGGATGTCGCAATAAAATCTTGAATTTTTGCCAGAGATATCCCATGTGCCGGCTAACCTCACCGATTGCCCATTTTAAAAGCCTGTTAGTTCCTTTACCGATAATCGAGGTACCATTTGACCGTATTGCTATGGACATTGTAGGACCGTTAGTAAAATCTGCTGGAGGTCACCAATACATTTTGGTAATACTACACGGTATCCAGAGGCGGTTCCACTAAGAAATACCTCATCCAAATGCATTACGAAAGAATTGTTTTCCATGTTTACTAGAACCGGCATTCCTAAGGAAGTATTAACAGATCAAGGAACACCGTTTATGTCCAAGATTATGAAAGCATTATGTAAACCACTAGGAATTAAGCGACTGCGGACCTCAGTTTATCATTCCTAGACCGATGGTCTGGTGGAACGATTTAATAAAACCCTTAAGAGTATGTTAAGGAAAGCGGTTGAGAAGGACGGCCGTGACTGGGATTATTTACTGCCCTACCTACTGTTCTCCATTAGAGAAGTTCCTCAAGCATCCACCGGGTTCTCACCATTTGAGTTGTTGTATGGTCGGCACCCACGTGGATTGCTTGATGAGGCTAAAGAAACTTGGGAAACCGAGGTTACCCCTCACAAAAGTGTAATAGAGCACATTTCCCAAATGCAAGAAAGGATTTCAAAAGTAATGCCTATTGTGAAAGAACACCTCCTTAAAGCTCAAGAAAACCAAGCAAGGGTTTATAACAGGGATGTGAGAGTTAGACAATTCAGTCTGGGAGACCGGGTACTAGTTTTGATACCCACGGCAGAGAGTAAGTTTCTTGCCAAGTGGCAAGGGCCATACGAAATTGTTAAAAAAGTTGGAGAGGTTAACTATAAAGTGCACCAACCCGGTAGAAGAAAACCTTTTCAATTATATCATGTAAACTTAATTAAAGCCCTGGAGAGAACGAGAGGCCCTTAATTCTCCTTGTTGTATCGTTGAGCCAACAAGTGGCATTCAGGATGTGATAATAGCGGAGGGCCTTTCAAAATCCCAGAAACAACAGGGAAAGGAGTTGTTACAGAAAAACAAAGATTTGTTTACCGACTTAACCGGCTTGACTAATGTAATTGAGCATGAGGTCATTACAGAACCCCACGTGAGAGTAAAAGTAAAACCCTATTAAATTCCCGAAGCCTGCCAGGAGATAGTTTCGCAAGAGATAAAAAAAAATGTTAGAACTAGAGGTGATTGAAGAATCTAAAAGCTAGTGGTCGAGTCCAATAGTCTTAGTACCAAAACCCTCGGGAGAGTGGCGGTTCTGTAACGATTATAGAAAACTGAATGAAGTTTCTAAATTTGATGCCTATCCTATGGCTAGGGTAGATGAGCTAATTGAACGATTAGCTCCTGCTCGTTATATTACCACCTTAGACCTCACTAAAGGATATTGGCAAATTCCCATGTCCGAGAGTGCAAAGGAGAAGACGGCCTTCTCTACCCCGGAGGGCTGCTTTCACTATGTGAGGATGCCATTCGGGCTGAAGGGGGCTTCTTCCACTTTCCAGAGGGTAATGGACAAGATTTTAAGTCCCCACAAGGAATATGCCATGGCCTACCTACATGGCATAGTTATATTTAGCCGGGATTGGGAGAGCCACCTGAGTAGAGTTCAAGCCATTCTGGATTGTATCATTATAATCCCTAAAAAATGGGTTGGTAAAATATCTAGGCATGGATGAGGTAAAATATCTAGGCTATGTAGTAGGAAGAGGCCTGATTAAACCCCACGCCAACAAAGTTGAGGCAATACAGAATTGGCCCCGACCTTTAACAAAGAAACAAGTAAAAGCTTTTTTGGGAACTGTAGGCTATTACAGGCGTTTTGTCCCTAACTTTGCCACAATAGCAGCCCCATTAACAGAGCTCACAAAAGGGAAAAGCAAATCTGTCATGGCTCCATGGTCCCCAGAAGCCGAACAAGCATTTGGGGAACTGAAGCTAATGTTGTGTCAAGAACCTGTATTGGTGGCCCCGGACTTCGCAAATGAATTCATAGTGCAGACAGATGCCTCGGACACGGGCTTAGGAGCGGTTATGTCTCAAGAGATCAACGGGGAAGAGCACCCGGTTATGTTCTTGAGCCGAAAACTAACCCCGTATGAACGAAACTATTCAATTGTCGAGAAAGAGGGTTTAGCCATAAAATGGGCATTGGACTCCCTCCGATACTATCTGCTGGGTAGAAAATTCAAATCAGTTTCTGACCATGCCCCACTTAAATGGATGAGCGAACGAAAAGGGAATAATGCTAGGGTAATGCGGTGGTTCTTAGCATTACAGGACTTTAACTTCCATGTAGAACACTGGCCAGGTAAATTACAAGGGAATGCAGACGCCCTGTCAAGGGTACATTGTGGGCTGGCAGTAGATACCCAGCCCCTCGGCTTTTGGCAGGGGGGGGTGGGGGGATATGTAGTGAAGTAAGGGGTAAAGTCCTGGATGGTGTGTATATACCACGGAGATTACTAAACTCCTGGATATAACTCCGGAGTTTGCATGAGACAGGGGCTGTCCGGGTCACACGTATATTCCAGTCCAGGAAATACCTGAACCTGGAACACGGCTGAAACATAATTGAAAAAGGAGCAGGAAAAGCTCAGTAAGAGAGAGATTGTGGCAGAGTGAGTTCAGCCAGACGACAGAGAGGACAGACGTGTGCAGAGTCCCGGAAAGCCGGGTGAAGAGAACCTGGAGAGCTGAGGGAAGCAAAACCCTGAGGAAAGGGTTGGGTGAGAATCCCTGCATCAGATTACCAGGACTGTTATTTTGGGTGCCTTATGGACATTATATAGCTGGAGAAAGCCTGTGTTTGTTAATGACTGCGAGTTTGGCAATAAACCCCCCTGCTTTACCATCACCGGCCTCTGCTGCCGCCGGACTGCCTACAGCGGAAACATACCTGTTGTGGATCCTGCTTACACCTCCTATAACATATCTAAAGGTTTTCATCATGTCCCCCTCTCCCTTCTCTCCTGTAACATATATAAAGGTTTCCGCCATGCCTCACCCTCTCCTTTCTTTCTTCCTGTAACATATATAAAGGTTTCCATCATGTCCCTCCTCTCCCTTCTCTCTTCCTATAACATACATAAAGGTTTCTATCATGTCCTCCTCTCCCTTCTCTCCTGTAACATATATAAAGGTTTCTATCATGTCCTCCTATCCCCTCTCCTTTAACATATATAAAGGTTTCCATCATGGCCTCCTCTCCCTTCTCTACTCCTGTAACATATATAAAGGTTTCCATCATGTCCCTCCTCTCCCTTCTCTCCTCCTGAAACTTATATAAAGGTTTCCATCATGTCCCTCTCTCCCTTCTCTCCTCCTGTAACATGTATAAAGGTTTCCATCATGTCCTCCTCTCCCTTCTCTCCTCTTGTAACATATATAAAGGTTTCCATCATGTCCTCCTCTCCCTTCTCTCCTCCTGTAACATACATAAAGGTCTCCATCATGTTCCCCTCTCCCTTCTCTCCTTCTGTAACATATATAAAGGTTTCCATCATGTCCTCTCCCTTCTCTCCTCCTGTAACATATATAAAGGTTTCCATCATGTCCTCCTCTCCCTTCACTCCTCCTGTAACATATATAAAGGTTTCCATCATGTCCTCTCCCTTCTTTCCTCCTATAACATATATAAAGATTTCCATCATGTCCCCCTCTCCCTTCTCTCCTCTTGTAACATATATAAAGGTTTCCATTATGTCCCTCCTCTCCCTTCTTTCCTCCTTTAACATATATAAAGGTTTCCATCATGTCCTCCTCTCTCTTCTCTCCTCCTGTAACATATATAAAGGTTTCCATCATGTCCTCCTCTCCCTTGTCTCCTCCTGTAACATATATAAAGGTTTCCATCATGTCCTCCTCTCTCTTCTCTCCTCTTGTAACATATATAAAGGTTTCCATTATGTCCCTCCTCTCCCTTGTTTCCTCCTATAACATATATAAAGGTTTCAATCATGTCCCTCCTCTCCCTTCTCTCCTCCTGTAACATGTATAAAGGTTTCCATCATGTCCTCCCCTCCCTATTCTCCTGCAATATATATATAAAGGTTTCCATCAAGTCCCTCCTCTCCCTTCTCTCCTCTTGTAACATATATAAAGGTTCCCATCATGTCCTCCTCTCCCTTCTCTCCTGTAACATATATAAAGGTCTTCACCATGTCCTCCTCTCCCCTCTCTCCTCCTGTAACATATATAAAGGTCCCCATCTTGTCCTCCTCTCCCTTCTCTCCTCCTGTAATATATATATAAAGGTTTCCATCATGTCCTCCTCTCCCTTCTCTCCTGTAACATATATAAAGGTTTCCATCATGTCCCTCCTCTCCCTTCTCTCCTCCTGTAACATGTATAAAGGTTTTCATCATGTCCTCCCCTCTCTTTTCTCCTGTAACATATATAAAGGTCTCCATCATGTCCCCCTCTACCTTTTCTCCTCCTGTAACATATATAAAGGTTTCCATCATGTCCTCCTCTCCCTTCTCTCCTCTTGTAACATATATAAAGGTTCCCATCATGTCCTCCTCTCCCTTCTCTCCTGTAACATATATAAAGGTCTTCACCATGTCCTCCTCTCCCCTCTCTCCTCCTGTAACATATATAAAGGTCCCCATCTTGTCCTCCTCTCCCTTCTCTCCTCCTGTAATATATATATAAAGGTTTCCATCATGTCCTCCTCTCCCTTCTCTCCTGTAACATATATAAAGGTTTCCATCATGTCCCTCCTCTCCCTTCTCTCCTCCTGTAACATGTATAAAGGTTTTCATCATGTCCTCCCCTCTCTTTTCTCCTGTAACATATATAAAGGTCTCCATCATGTCCCCCTCTACCTTTTCTCCTCCTGTAACATATATAAAGGTTTCCATCATGTCCTCCTCTCCCTTCTCTCCTCTTGTAACATATATAAAGGTTCCCATCATGTCCTCCTCTCCCTTCTCTCCTGTAACATATATGAAGGTCTTCACCATGTCCTCCTCTCCCCTATCTCCTCCTGTAACATATATAAAGGTCCCCATCTTGTCCTCCTCTCCCTTCTCTCCTCCTGTAATATATATATAAAGGTTTCCATCATGTCCTCCTCTCCCTTCTCTCCTGTAACATATATAAAGGTTTCCAGCATGTCCCTCCTCTCCCTTCTCTCCTCCTGTAACATGTATAAAGGTTTTCATCATGTCCTCCCCTCTCTTTTCTCCTGTAACATATATAAAGGTCTCCATCATGTCCCCCTCTACCTTTTCTCCTCCTGTAACATATATAAAGGTTTCCATCATGTCCTCCTCTCCCTTCTCTCCTCCTGTAACATATATAAAGGTTCCCATCATGTCCTCCTCTCCCTTCTCTCCTGTAACATATATAAAGGTCTTCACCATGTCCTCCTCTCCCTTCTCCCCTCCTGTAACATATATAAAGGTTTCCATCATGTTCTCCTCTCCCTTCTCTCCTGTAACAAATATAAAGGTCTTCACCATGTCCTCCTCTCCCTTCTCCCCTCCTATAACATATATAAAGGTTTCCATCATGTCCCTCCTCTCCCTTCTCCCCTCCTGTAACATATATAAAGGTTTCCATCATGTCCCTCATCTCCCTTCTCTCCTTCTGTAACATATATAAAGGTTTCCATCATGTCCTCCTCTCCCTTCTCTCCTCCTGTAACATATATAATGGTTTCCATCATGTCCTCCTCTCCCTTCTCCCCTCCTGTAACATATATAAAGTAGAGATGAGCGAACGTGTTCTTCCGAGCTTGATATTCGTGCGAATATTAGGGTGTTCGGGATGTTCGTTATTCGTAACGAACACCATGCGGTGTTCTGGTTACTTTCACTTCCTTCCCTGAGACGTTAGCGCGCTTTTCTGGCCAATTGAAAGACAGGGAAGGCATTACAACTTCCCCCTGTGACGTTCAAGCCCTATACCACCCCCCTGCTGTGAGTGGCTGGGGAGATCAGGTGTCACCCGAATATAAAAGTCGGCCCCTCCCGCGGTTCGCCTCAGATGCCGTGTGAGTTAGATGAGGGACAGTGCTGTTTGTACCGGAGCTGCTGTAGGGAAAGAATTGGTAGTTAGTGTAGGCTTCAAGACCCCCCAAAGGTCCTTATTAGGGCCACTGATAGCTGTGTATTGGCTGCTGTTAGCAGTGGCAATTTTTTTTTCTTCTCAAAATCGGCTCTGCAGAGCGTTGCACCTGGCATTAGGGACAGAAGTGCTGCATAGGCAGGGAGAGTGTTAGGAGTGAGTGTAGCCTTCAAGAACCTCAACGGTCCTTTCTAGGGCCATATTTATCCGTGTGCAGTACTGTCCAGGCTGCTGTTAGCTGTGCTGCATTTTTTTTTGCTTCTCAAAATCGCCTCTGCAGAGCATTGCACCCTCCATTGATACTGCAGGGAAAGAATTGTATAGGCAGGGCCACAACACAGTTATTATTCATTGAATATACGCAGTGCTGCCTTTTGGTGCAAAAAAACGGAAAATAATTCTATTTGTCCTGCCTCTGTCCGTCCTAAGGGCGGTGGACACGTGTCGGCTGCGTGTGCAACCTTTAAAAATCAGACGCACCCAGCTACGTTTTACTCCTGGCTTCGCCATTTGCTTTCCTTAATTGGGAAAAAAAATACCTGCTCTGCCACAGTTAATAACTCTGCTACCCTCACGTTCTGTGACACATTAGCAGGAAAACAGCACAGTTATTAAACTTCTCATGTTCATAGAATATACGCAGTGCTGCCTTTTGGTGCAAAAAAACGGAAAATAATTCTATTTGTCCTGCCTCTGTCCGTCCTAAGGGCGGTGGACACGTGTCGGCTGCGTGTGCAACCTGTAAAAATCAGACGCACCCAGCTACGTTTTACTCCTGGCTTCGCCATTTGCTTCCCTTAATTGGGAAAAAAAATACCTGCTCTGCCACAGTTAATAACTCTGCTACCCTCACGTTCTGTGACACATTAGCAGGAAAACAGCACAGTTATTAAACTTCTCATGTTCATAGAATATACGCAGTGCTGCCTTTTGGTGCAAAAAAACGGAAAATAATTCTATTTGTCCTGCCTCTGTCCGTCCTAAGGGCGGTGGACACGTGTCGGCTGCGTGTGCAACCTGTAAAAATCAGACGCACCCAGCTACGTTTTACTCCTGGCTTCGCCATTTGCTTCCCTTAATTGGGAAAAAAAATACCTGCTCTGCCACAGTTAATAACTCTGCTACCCTCAAGTTCTGTGACACATTAGCAGGGACACAGCACAGTTATTAAACTTAGATTATACATTCACTAGAGGCAGTGGGGCCTTTCGTTTTCAAAAAAGGGAAAAAATTATATTTGGCCTGCAGTCTTGCGCCAATTTATTAGCTGCCTGTGAAATCAAATCACTGGTAATACAGCATGCTGAGGGGTAGGGGTAGGCCTAGAGGACGTGGACGTGGCCGAGGACGCGGAGGGCCAAGTCAGGGTGTGGGCACAGGCCGAGCTCCTGATCCAGGTGTGTCGCAGCCGACTGCTGCGCGATTAGGAGAGAGGCACGTTTCTGGTGTCCCCACATTCATCGCCCAATTAATGGGTCCACGCGGGAGACGGTTATTAGAAAATGAGCAGTGTGAGCAGGTCCTGTCCTGGATGGCAGAAAGTGCTTCGAGCAACCTATCGTCTACCCGCAGTTCTGCGCCGTCCACTGCTGCAAATCCGAATCCTCTGTCTGCTGCTGCTCCTTCCTCCCAGCCTCCTCACTCCACTACAATGACACCTGCTCAGGAGCGGGAACACTCCCAGGAACTGTTCTCGGGCCCCTGCTTAGATTGGGCAGCAGCGGTTCCTCTCCCACCAGAGGAGCTTATCGTCACTGATGCCCAACCATTCGAAAGTTCCCGGGGTCCGAGGGAAGAGGCTGGGGACTTCCGCCAACTGTCTCAACAACTTTCTGTGGGTGAGGAGGACGATGACGATCAGACACAGTTGTCTTGCAGTGAGGTAGTAGTAAGGGCAGTAAGTCCGAGGGAGCAGCGCACAGAGGATTCGGAGGAAGAGCAGCAGGACGATGAGGTGACTGACCCCACCTGGTGTGCAACGCTTACTCAGGAGGACAGGTCTTCAGAGGGGGAGTCAAGGGCATCAGCAGGGCAGGTTGCAAGAGGCAGTGCGGTGGCCAGGGGTAGAGGCAGGGCCAGACCGAATAATCCACCAAGTGTTTCCCAAAGCGCCCCCTCGCGCCATGCCACCCTGCAGAGGCCGAGGTGCTCTAAGGTCTGGCAGTTTTTCACAGAGACGCCTGACGACCGACGAACAGTGGTGTGCAACCTTTGTCGCGCAAAGCTCAGCCGGGGAGCCAACACCAACAGCCTCACCACCACCACCATGCGCAGACATATGATGGCCAAGCACCCCGCAAGGTGGGACGAAGGCCGTTCAGCGCCTCCAGTTTGCACCCCTGCCTCTCCCCCTGTGCCCCAACCTGCCACTGAGATGCAACCCCCCTCTCAGGACACAGGCACTACCGCCTCATGGCCTGCACCCACACCCTCACCTCCGCTGTCCTCGGCCCCATCCAGCAGTGTAGTTCAGCGCACCGTCCAGCCGTCGCTTGCGCAACTGTTGGAGCGCAAGCGCAAGTACGCCGCCACGCACCCGCACGCTCAAACGTTAACCGTCCGCATAGCAAAATTCATCAGCCTTGAGATGCTGCCGTATAGGGTTGTGGAAACGGAGTCCTTCAAAAGTATCATGGAGGCGGCGGCCCCGCGCTACTCAGTTCCCAGTCGCCACTACTTTTCCCGATGTGCCGTCCCAGCCCTGCACGACCACGTCTCCCGCAACATTGTACGCGCCCTCACCAACGCGGTTACTGCCACGGTCCACTTAACTACGGACACGTGGACAAGCACAGGCGGGCAGGGCCACTACATCTCCCTGACGGCACATTGGGTGAATTTAGTGGAGGCTGGGACCGAGTCAGAGCCTGGGACCGCTCACGTCCTACCCACCCCCAGAATTGCGGGCCCCAGCTCGGTGGTGGTATCTGCGGAGGTGTATGCTTCCTCCACTAAAGCACCCTCCTCCTCCTCCTCCTCCTCCTCCTCTGTCTCGCAATCAAGATGTGTTAGCAGCAGCATGTCGCCAGCAGTCGGTGTCGCGCGGTGTGGCAGCACAGCGGTGGGCAAGCGTCAGCAGGCCGTGCTGAAACTACTCAGCTTAGGCGATAAGAGGCACACGGCCCACGAACTGCTGCAGGGTCTGACACAGCAGACCGACCGCTGGCTTGCGCCGCTGAGCCTCCATCCGGGCATGGTCGTGTGTGACAACGGCCGTAACCTGGTGGCGGCTCTGCAGCTCGGCAGCCTCACGCACGTGTCATGCCTGGCCCACGTCTTTAATTTGGTGGTTCAGCGCTTTCTGAAAAGCTGCCCACGCTTGTCAGACCTGCTCGTAAAGGCGCGCCGGCTCTGCGCACATTTCCGCAAGTCCCACACGGACGCTGCCACCCTGCGCACCCTGCAACATCACTTTAAGCTGCCAGTGCACCGACTGCTGTGCGACGTGCCCACACGGTGGAACTCTACGCTCCACATGTTGGCCAGGCTCTATGAACAACGTAGAGCTATAGTCGAATACCAACTCCAACATGGGCGGCGCAGTGGGAGTCAGCCTCCTCAATTCCTTTCAGAAGAGTGGGCCTGGTTGGCAGACATCTGCCATGTCCTTGGTAATTTTGAGGAGTCTACCCAGGTGGTTAGCGGTGATGCTACAATCATTAGCGTCACCATTCCTCTGCTATGCATCTTGAGAAATTCCCTGCAAACCATAAAGGCAGCTGCTTTGCGCTCGGAAACGGGGGAAGACAGTATGCCGCTGGATAGTCAGGGCACCCTCCTATCTATTTCTCAGCGCGTACAGGAGGAGGAGGAGGAGCATGATGAGGATGAGGAGGAGGGGGAAGAGACAGCTTGGCCCGCTGCTGACGGTACACCGGCTGATTGCCTGTCATCCTTTCAGCGTGTATGGCCTGAGGAGGAGGAGGAGGAGGAGGATCCTGAAAGTGATCTTCCTAGTGAAGACAGCCATGTGTTGCGTACAGGTACCCTGGCACACATGGCTGACTTCATGTTAGGATGCCTTTCTCGTGACCCTCGCGTTGCACGCATTCTGGCCACGACGGATTACTGGGTGTACACACTGCTCGATCCACGGTATAAGGAGAACCTGCCCACTCTGATTCCCGAAGAGGAAAGGGGTTCGAGAGTGTTGCTATACCACAGGACCCTTGCGGACAAGCTGATGGTAAAATTCCCAGCCGACAGCGCTAGTGGCAGAAGGCGCAGTACCGAGGGCAAGGTAGCAGGGGATGTGCGTAGATCGAGCAGCATGTACATCCCAGGCAGTGCAACAGTCTTTAAGGGCCTGGCCAGCTTTATGGCTCCCCACCAAGACTGTGTCACCGCTCCCCAGTCACGGCTGAGTCGGCGGGAGCACTGTAAAAGGATGGTGAGGGAGTACGTAGCGGATCGCACGACCATCCTTGGTGACGCCTCTGCCCCCTACAACTACTGGGTGTCGAAGCTGGACACGTGGCCTGAACTAGCGCTGTATGCCCTGGAGGTGCTTGCTTGTCCTGCGGCTAGCGTGTTGTCGGAGAGGGTGTTTAGTGCGGCTGGGGGAATCATCACAGATAAGCGTACCCGCCTGTCAACCGACAGTGCCGACAGGCTAACACTCATCAAGATGAACAAAGGCTGGATTTCCCCAGACTTCTGTTCTCCACCAGCGGACAGCAGCAATACGTAAGCAATACGTAGGCTGCACCCGCGGATGGAAGCTACGTTCTCTCTCACCATCCAAAACGGGGACATTTCTGCTTCATCAATCTGTGTCTAATATTCCTCCTCCTCCTCCTCCTGCTCCTCCTCCTGAAACCTCACGTAATCACGCTGAACGGGCAATTTTTCTTAGGGCCACAAGGCTCACTCAAATAATTTTTCTGAACAATTTTTATAAGTTTCAATGCGCTTAAAAGCATTGAAACTTTAACTTGAACCAATTTTTCGTTACACTGGGCTGCCTCCAGGCCTAGTTACCACTTAAGCCACATTAACCAAAGCGATTAATGGGTTTCACCTGCCCTCTTGGTTGGCCATGGCCAATTTTTGGGATGTACATTAGTACTGTTGATACAGCAATTTTTGTGGGCCCTCGCCTACAGTGTAATCAAATTAATTTTTAGCCCACCTGCATTACAGCTGACGTTACCTCAGCTGTGTTGGGCAATGCAATGGGATATTTCTATGTACCGCCGGTGGCTTCCTGGCACCCACCCATGCTGTAGGTGCACACGGAGTTTTTAATACATCTGTACACTTCTAAAGAACCCCAGTCAGACTGGGGCATGCAGTGTGGGCCGAAGCCCACCTGCATTAAGCACGACATTACTACCTTAGCTGTGTTGGGCAATGCAATGGGATATTTTTATGTACCGCCGGTGGGTTCCAGGGAGCCACCCATGCTGTCGGTCCACAGGGACTTCACAATAGGGAGTTGTACCTGCCTGTGTCTATGAATTAAAAAGCCCAGTCTGACTGGGGCATGCAGACACCTTGACAGAATGAATAGTGTGTGGCACATAGGTTCCCCATTGCTATGCCCACGTGTGCAGCTCCTGATGGCGGTGGCACAGGATTCTATTTCTCATTGCTTCTGTACAGCATTGTGGGCTATCGCCCCGCCCCTTTTAAAGAGGGTCGCTGCCTAGCCGTGCCAACCCTCTGCAGTGTGTGCCTGCGGTTCCTCCTCATGGCAGACGCACTTCTAAATAGACATGAGTGTGGCATGGCATGAGGGCAGCTGAAGGCTGCCCAGGGACACTTTGGTGTGCGCTGTGGGGGGGAGGGGGGGCGGTTGGTCAGCATGTAAGCCAGGAGAAGTGGCAGCGGAGTGTCATGCAGGCAGTGATTGTGCTTTGTTGGAGGTAGTGTGGTGCTTAGCAAAGGTATGCCATGCTAATGAGGGCTTTTCAGAAGTAAAAGTTGTTGGGAGGGGGGGGGGGCCCACTCTTGCCGGTATTCTGGCTTAATAGTGGGACCTGGGAACTTGAGATGCAGCCCAACATGTAGCCCCTCGCCTGCCCTATCCGTTTCTGTGTCATTCCCATTTCTTGAATTGCCCAGATTTTCACACATGAAAACCTTAGCGAGCATCGGCGAAATACAAAAATGCTCGGGTCGCCCATTGACTTCAATGGGGTTCGTTGTTCGAAACGAACCCTCGAACATCGCGGGAAGTTCGTTCCGAATAACGAACACCCGAACATTTTGGTGTTCGCTCATCTCTAATATAAAGGTTTCCATCATGTCCTCTCCCTTCTCTCCTCCTGTATCATATATAAAGGTTTCCATCATGTGCCCCTCTCCCTTCTCTCCTGTAACATATATAAAGGTCTTCATCATGACTATCCGGCTCTCCTAGTGCAAAGGCCCCTGTCCTGGTATCTACTCATCTTCCTGGGACTGTGCTGGGAGACACAGCAAACTGTCTCGTAACAGCAGGTATGGATTTACCATCCCGGAGGGGCAGGACTACCCGTAAAACCTATCTTGGCTGCAGGCAGCGCTTCAAGTACCATGGTTGACAAGGACACGAGCAACACACAAAACAAAATAACTAGGAAGGAGAGAGGAATTGTCTCCCGTCCCTTTTTGGGGGTGTATTGCTGTTGCCTCTCCGGTGCCCCTGTTGTCACTTTCATTTGCACCAAAGCAGGTGAAATGGATTCCTGATCGTTTTTGCTTCCGAACTGGATAGATTGATGTCCCTGAAGTGTAAGTGACTTGGGGTTATACTGGTATGCTTAAGTGTCCCCCCAAATATTTTTGAGGAGTGTATTGTATCAATGTCTTTCTGTAGATGAGGTCTCTAGAAGTGAACCCAGTATTCTAAATGTGGTTTCACCCTAGCTTTATACAGCGCGATCATAATCTCTCTCTTACTACTGGTTATACCTCTAGTTATGCCACAAGCATCCTGCTTGCTTTCTTCTGAAGTCCTAGATAACACAGAACAGCCAATATTATACTCAGTCTGAGGATTTCTTTTCCCCAAGTTCATTATTTCCCATTTGGAAGAACTGAAAGAAAAACTGCACAAAGTCTTTAAAGCATATAAAATTCCCGCAGACTTAAAGACAGCTGATGAGCCGTTTGTGTTTCCCAAGTGTGCCAGAACAGGGACTTGAACCCTGGACCCTCCGATTACATGTCTGACAGAACTCAGACAGAATACAGACACTAAGAAACAGACTATATACTCGCAGACAGGCATAAACCAAAGACTGCCAAGTGCACAAAACACTCACCTGCATACCTGCACACATAGCCAGGATGGAGTAACTATAGGATTTACAAGGTATTAGTTTGTATTTTGGCCAAGATACTTAAGCCTAGTTCACGGGTCCTCGTTGTCTCGTGGGTCTCTACTCTAATGAGACAACTAACCCCAGGAAACCTGCCTGAATGCAAGGCAATCGTCTCGAGAGGGACGACGCCGAGCTGGAACCTAGGGACATTTCTCATCTTAGATGATAAAGGATCCCCAGCAAGATACAGTTTACACTACACGAAGGGCAAACTGCGCAGACATGCAAGAACATGACACTGTTCACACAGAGCACACTGAACAAACAGGGAAAGGCCAGCAGCCACTAGTAGAGGGCTGGTATATATGAGCAGCAGACCTGGGGGATTGGCTGGCTGGAATAATCCACACCCAGCCAGCTCAATCAACACCACCTATGGAGCCACGGTGCTGGAAATCCGTGTAGAACAACAGATCCCAGTAGAACGTTCTAACTACCTCCCCCTCAAAGAGGGGCCTCCGGAGACACAGGTACCTAACACATAGGGGTCCACTGCAAAAGGCAGACATACAGAACACGATCATACTGCGACGAGCACCAAGAAGCTAGACGCCAGAACTAACAAACCATGGAATGGAACTGACAGACTATGGAGCACAAAGCACATGATTCACAGATAAGGAGAGGGAAAAGAACTAAGGCATAACCCACACACAGGGGAGCGGAACAAACACTACTCATACCTCCCATCTGGAGCATGCATATTCTGCATATTCTGCTATGGCCATTTCACACAGAATCTCCGGACATGTAAAATGTGCATACTGTTACGTCCTTAATACCCACGAGAGGACAATTATATTCTGTTGGCACACATGGCTCCCACCTAAGTCGTGTTCGCTCTGTTACGTCTTGCAAACGACCAATTCAAACAGAACTCGGAATCAGATGGCACTGACAGAACTCAGACAGAATCCGGACACTGAGAAACAGACTTCACACATGCCAAACGGTGAACTTAGACAGAATATGGAAATAGTGAAACAGACTACACAGACAGACTGGCGAACGCAGGGGAACTCAGAACCGCAGGACTGAGAGACGGACTGCATACTGAACAAACAGGGAAAGGACAGCAGCCACGGGCAGAGAAGCTGGTATATGTGAGCAGCAGACCTGGGGGATTGACTGCCTGGAGGAATCCACACCCTGCCAGCTCAATCAACCACCACCTGTGGAGCATTACTCCATGTAGACAACAGATCCCAGCAGGGCGCTCTAACAGATGCTTTCCAGCTCAGCTATGAAGCTAAGTTTCAGCTCTAATTTACACCAGTTTTTGGAGTAAATAATAGTAAATCTGAGGGTTGTGTGACCACGCCCATTTCAGCCTAGCCACACCCACTTTTGGAAAAGTGGTGGGTGTAAAAAGATCAAAAGTCGCAAATTATCTGGCACACAAATTTTGATCCTTATACCCCAAAGTTCATCTACTTCAAGTCTGGCAGTGCTTCCATTTATGGTTTCTTCCATAATATTCCAGGTCTCTTCCAAGGAAGCTGCAGCCGCTCTATACACAGCATGAAACACTCTTTCTGGTGTTGTGCCGCCTATCATGTTTTCATCCGCACCCATGATTCGCCCTCTACTTATTGGGTTTCATGTACCGTTGGGCTTGTTGCTCTTTATCTTCCAGTCCCTTTTTTTGGTAGATCAGTCATCATTCATCACAATCACTCATAAGGTGCATTCAGCATTGCACTCTGAGCATGTTCGGAATGCAACAGCCATGCTCCCCCCTGTTCGCCATTGCATCAAGTATCTCTGGAGCGCATGCTCAGGCTATTCGTCTGGGTGCCGTGCTGTAGAGATTTGCAGGGTTGAAGGACGTTCACAAATGTGGCGGCACAGCGTACAAGTTATCACTGACAGACCATTACACACGCCGAAAGGAATCCAGAGGCACTCTATGCATTCAACATCTGCTGGAGCATGAGGACGCTCCACTCATCTAGCATCACGCGCTTTGCTGGCTTACGTCTTGTGATATTCAGGGATTAACCTGAGAGTGCAATGATGAATATGCTATAATGCATTCAAATCCTCAGGCTTACAAGGCTTATTAAAAGCACTGATATCGACTTGCAGGAATTCCGTGTTCCAAGAATTGGCGCTGCAGAGGTATTGTTCCATCTTCCAATTTGCATAAATTTCCCAGAGGAGCAACATGGCCTTATAAGTCTTCTCACACCTACCCTACCAGGTGCTCTCCCTAAGGAGAAACCATACCCTTTCTAATCCTCAACTGAAATGATGCAAAAATGTATTTCTGCTTTTTGGCCACCTGAGGTCAGCAGTGTTACATGAGAGGATGCTCGCGCACTTCCAGGAAATCGTGATTCAGGCCGAAGAGGGTTACAGGATATGTTATATACATTTTATTAAATTGATTGATACCTTTTTTTAAAACTCTCTATTCACATGAAGGAAATCCACGGCAAAAAAGTTGCATGTTTGGGTGTGGATTTGTACTGCGGATCTGCATTACCGCAGACAATAATTCACTTTATCCAACAGGACTAATCCGTATTTACAAAACCCGATAGATTCGGCATCAAGAAATGACTTGAACACAACTAACACGAAGCCATCTCTGCACTCTCAGGTTACTCTCCAAGTATCTCAAGATGATGCCAGCTGTGCCCGTTACATAAGTGCGCTCCTGCTCCAGCAGATGGATGCTGAATGCATCGAGCGTGGTCTCTAGATCCATTTCAACTTTTAGGCCATGTGGATGTGCCGTGCGGGCCCTCTACATGCAAAATTTACAGCATTTACAGTTGCAGCGAAGTGGATGAGATTTTCAAAATCTCATCCACATGGTGCAGAAAAAGTTCACACAAAACCCGTGCAGAAATTGGCAGGCGGTCGCCATTCTCTGTATAATAAAACATAAGTAAAATAATAGATCTTGTTATTTGTATAGCGCCAACTTATTCCGCAGCGCTTTTAAGTAATTTATTTATTACCCCCCACCAAGCTGGGTCCTCATTTTACCGACCTCAGAAGGATGGAAGGCTGAGGCAACCTTGAGCCGGCTACCTGAACCACTCGGGGATTGAACTCACAACCAGCACTCTGCACCACACAAGGTTCTATGCACAGAATTTTACAGTGTTTTTCTAATGCCTTTTGTGATGGTGTGTTCCAGCAGGTACGGTAAGGTGACGTGTTATCTTCATGCCGCTGGTGAGTACCATAGTTTTCTGTTACAATAATTAAAAAAATGAAAAAGCTTGTTTTTGTCTTCTTTATTGGTTTCTGTCGCTGTTTTTTGACCCTCATAACTTTATTTATCCCTGATGGCCCTGTATGAGGACTCGGTTTTTTGAGCCATTTTGGGCTTCATGTGGTTTTTTTGATTGCCTTTTATTCAATTTTTTTTCCTTGGACACAGGGATCACCAAAGAGGATCAGTTTTGGCATTATGGGTTTTTTCAGACGGCATTCACCATGTGGGATAAACTGTGTTATTTTTTTTTAAAAGCAATACCAATTTTTTTGTATCTCATTTTTCATATAACAGCTGGGAAAAGGGTTTTCTCAAACTTTTAATGATTTTTTTCATTTACTGATAACTAAATTTTTTTCATTAATCTTATTTGTACTTTTTTTTAGTCCTTATAGAGGGTTTGAACTTCTGATCGTTTGATCACTTATACAATATACTGCAGTACTTTCTCTTCCTCTTCCTTCTCCTTCTTCTTCTGTTACCCTGGGGTTTTTAGGCTCTTGGTCAGTGCTATGCATTAGTTTTAGGGATATTAGTGAAGATGGTGTTCAGCTGCCAAGGCAGCCTGGGGTCTTCTGATGGCCCCCAGCGCTGCCACGTCTGATTGTCTATCAAGCCTGTGATGTAGATCAGGGTATACTGCAATACTATGGTATTACATTGTACTGCAGGAGCGATCAAACTATTGCAAGTTCATGTCCCCCAAGGAGACAAAAAAATGTAAAAATGAATAAAAAACCCCCTTTTATTAATTATTCAAAAACTATATGCAGAGCGGCGCATGTTTGTATTGGGCAGGTGGTGGCATCTACTTACTAGGTGAGGGTCCGCCACCTCAACTTGACTGGCGCTGGGTCCGCTCCTCGCCTGCACTGAGGTTTATAGCAGTTCTACATGCAATCTGCAACGGGATGCGGAATACGCGGCAAAACTCCACTGGGATAGAACGCATCTGGAACTCATTAGGCTAATTATTTATATCCGGGCGGTATGTTCTGCCGCGCACAAACCAACACGCCCTGCATACACAAAAAGTACAGTAAAATACGCCGATACGCACACAATAAAGCCTCGTATATAGCACAAATACATTGTGTTGAAGCGTGCGCAAAAACGCATACGGCCGTGTGTAGCCGGTCTAAGTGCAGAGCATAATATAGTTTTCTTTGGCGCAATGTTTATGTGCGAATTTCACACAGATTGTGGCAAATCTCCATAAACCTCCACCAGGCCCGATGCTGCAGACACGCAAGGGATTTTTCTTTTTTTCAGTCCTTTTTAGCAATTTTCACCCGTTTTGCATCCGTTATTTCACACACTTTAAAAACACAGATCCGTGTACGAGCGCCGCGCTTCATGACTGTCTTTATTTTTTAGGATTCCCATGGCTTGTTAAGAATGGATCCCATCATGCAGGTACAGCCCGTTTGTAACACACGCATTGACTTAAATGGAGACGCGGCAAATGCTTACACTTAGGCGGTTCGTCTGATATAAAGTCCTTCACATGTGAATCGCGGCGCGGAGCAATGTCTTCTATTTGTGTGCGATATTAGACTGATCTCTTTAGTCTTAAAATGGCGCAGAAAAATCATCTGTGTGAATGTCCGCGCTGCCTGTGTCACACGAGCATACGTGTATTTGTGTGCGCATAACTGCAGCGTTTTTGCAGAACATACGTGCTTTTTGCGCACATCAGCGTATTTTACTGTATTTTTCATCACATGGCAAAAAAATGTGCACCAATTAAAAAGGCCAATTAGTCTAATGAGTTCCAGATGTGCTATTCTTCCTGCGTAATTACATCTCCTAGTGTATTTTGCGTGCATTTGTGCGTCCCCCATGACTTCTATAGGGAACTTTGGTGCACAAATGCGCAAGAAAAACACGCTGCTTTTTTGTGAGACCGAAATGAGCAGGAAAAATACGCACACGTGAACGAACCCATTAAAATCTAAGCGCTCCATTCTCTGCGTATTGCGCACGAAAACTTTGTGTGTGCAAATATGCCCATGCAACACCGGCCTGAGGCCTCCTGTCCACAGCATGCGCGGGTTCCATGCAGAGAATCCCCCACGGAATCCGCCCGTGCCTGCGGCCAGTGAGCCTTGCTCACCTTATCTCCCCAGCAGCGGCGTCCGTGCGGATCCCTCCACTTCCGGGTTCGCTGTACTGCGCACCGTCCTCACAGCTCAGTGGATACAATAACATTTCCATTGCACTTCTTTGTTTGGATCCTCCTGTTTAGCAAAAACAGAAAAAAAACTTCAGGTGGGACTTCCGAATCAGGTATCTGCAGGTCTTCAACCTCTGGCGATAAACAAGAATGCTCCTACTCACTGGTGGTTAACATGCGCCATTTTTATCTAGTTTTAGGACGTATGATTTAAAAAAAATTGCACCAAAGGGGCGTGGCTAAGAAATTCACAATTGTTGCATCCGGCTGCAGAATAGTAGCGTACGCGTATGACAGCCCTGAGAACATATAATGCGTCTGGTGCAGCTAGAGAATTCTTTGTTCGCGTTTTGGCGCTATTGATGTAAAACTCAAAAACGCCTTCAATATTGGACATACAATGTACTGCCCCTCCCCCGCCCTCATGTTATAAGGTGCCCAGTAAAATTATGTCATCAAAGGATATTATTAATCTCTCTCTTCCATCCAGCAATAGAGGAGTTAATATATTTTTTTTAATGGTCCCTTGCCATTCCAAGACGCTCCTCTAGATGGCAGTGTTGCTATACGGCTTGCACTAGAGGTGCCACCGCCTGCACCCCTCCCCGCCCAGAGTTTATAGTTGAAGTAACATTGTTTCACTGACAACATATGCTTGGTCATCAATTTTTCACAAGCCTCTGGGAAGAGAACATCTTCGGCTGCGCTGAGAGACCTCGCCACCACTTCTCTGTCCGGTTCTTCATTGTAACTTTAAGCTTCTGGGCCCCAATGCTAATCTCTACCAGGACCCTACCCTCCGCGTGCCATTTATAATATTGGGGTTGTCTTATGTGACAGAGGGCAAAATATTTTATATCAGTGATGTCATCAGCAGGGGGAGGGGCTGCGACAACTCACACATGACATACAGGCTGGTTGTCAGCAGTAAGAGATGAATAGCTGTCACTATAGTATAACGTCCGTTGATGTCAATTTTGATCACATGTAATTATTTCAGTGATATCATCAGTAATGGGGGAGTGGCTGTGAGACTCACGGACAATGATGTCATCACTAGTGGGCAGGACTGTTACCACCTCTCAGACAATGACATACAAGCTGGTTGTCAGCAGTTAGAGATGATGTCACCATAATATAAGGTGTGCGTATCTCAATTTTGATCACATGTAATTATTCCAGTGATGTCATCAATAACGGGGAGGGGCTGTGACAACCTCTCAGACAGTGATGTCATCACCGAGGCCGGGGCTGACAACCTCTCAGACATGATATAGGGGCTGGTTGTCAGCAGTAATGGATGAATAGCTGTCACTATAGTATAAGGGGTGCAGATCTCATGTCTGATCACATGTAATTATCAGTGATGTCATCACCAGGGGGCGGGGCTGTGATACCTCTTGGATATAATATACAGGCGGGTTGTCAGCAGTAATAGATGAATGGGGGATACGGTACACTTCACAGGCATAAGAATATTAGAAGACCCCAAGCAAGGGCTTAGCACAGCCTTGTAGGTTGTGGTTACAGAAGTCCAGTTTACCAAACCAACTTCCATACACTCCACTAGTGAACTCTCATTTAATAGACGGGGTGGAGTGTTGTGGGGGGGGGGGGGGGGCTAATCTGTTCAGGGTCCACATCTAAATTGAGAGTAAAGAGTCGCTTTGGAGGACCCATCCTGTCCTGTATTACACAGACAACCTACTGATATGAATAGACACTGTGTAATACTTCATTTCCCCTTTGGGGGTGCTGTTAGGACATTGAACACTTGTTGCACCACAGATTACAGCTGATCACTTGGGATCCCAGCAGGCGGTTACTTTGTGATCAGTTTATTGGCAACGTAAGCTTCTCACGAGGAGGGAGACCTCCGTAACTGTTATGTGCAAGTCAATTGTGACTCGCAAAACTGGAATTGCACAGCAGTTGCTTCATGTAATTCATGTCATGTGACCATCACCCGGCTGGGATGATGCAGCTAAAGTCTTATGGGGGTATTCCGGCTCTAGGATGTTTTTCCAAGTTTTAATGCATGCACTGGATGGGTGACAACTGATAGATCAGTAGGGATCCGACCGCTGGGACGTCCATCAATCCCAAAAATGGGGAACCTGTGTCCCCCTATTTGACTGTTAAAGAAGCAGGCTCCCATTTTTGTAGTGTAGTCGAGGCATAGAGCTGCTGGTCAGACAGAAGTGGCTGCTGTCCTCTCAATGGTGCAGACGGATAGCCAAGCATTGCACTCAGCTGTCTCTGTCTGCCCCCATGAGCGGTGTGGCTTCATTCATTCCTATAGGGCAGACAGATAGCCAAGCGTTGCGCTCAGCTATGGGCCTGCGCCATTGAGAGGAAAGGAGCCACTGCTGCGCATGTCTGACCAGCGGCTCCATGCCCCTACAGTGAAATAGGGGGGGCAGGAGTCGACCATTCTTAGGATTAGGGGAGGTCCCAGTGGTCGGACCCTCACCGATCTATCAGTTATCACCTATTTAGTGGATGGGTGAAAACCTGAAAAAACATCCTAGAGCTGGAACACCCCTAAGGGATACTGCAGCTTCAGGAAAACAAAGCATGTTCTTTGTATTATGAAAAGTTCTACAATTAGCCCAGTATGCTTTCTGCATCATTTTCTCACCATTTTCAAGATCTCTGCTTGCTGATATTCAATAGATGAGAACCCACCAATATGTGGACAGGTAATGAAAGTCAATTTTGGAACTATCGCTTTAAGAAAAAAAAAAAATTTCTTCTATATATATTAGAACATTCTCAGATATTAATGGGGGAAGGACCCTCATTGAGGATCCTCATCTATTAGCCGTAGTGGAGAACGACTTTAAAGTGCATCTGGTTTTGGAGGACCCATCATGTCTGAGTGTTCAATTGACAGCCCATTAATACCAATAGACAACATGCAATACCTCATATTCCCTGTGGGAGTGCTATACTGCAATTGAACACTTGCCTACAGGTTCCTCAGCATATTACAGCTGATTGCGGAGTAGCTGGACGCCCTGCCATCACCAGGGTGATGTGATTTCAATTTTGCATGCAATCTGTGGGGGAACCTATTAAGCCACATCACCAACATGACAGCCATTTTGAATGCCGCCATCTTGGATTTGATTCTAAATTGTCCAAATGGGATGATGGGTGTGTGATATATTAGAGATTTCAACAAAAAAACAACGGTGAGCTTCATTTTATCATAACTTTATTAGTTCTCATGTTAATACAGTGATTTCTCTTCATTAGAGGCAATGTGAGTGATGGTGATATCTCAAGCAGAACGTGTTACATTGTCCATATGTCAGATGAATGAAGCCCCCCAGCCCCCCCATCGCCCACAGCGCAGCAGACAAACTTCATTCCAAATTCTAAGAAACAAGTTCTGTTGCCGATAACCCAAAATCTGGACGACCAAAAACCGTAACTGATGAAGCCTCAGCGCCCGATGTTCTGGCCTCATTCAGTGAAAGCCACAATGTAGGACTCGCCGTCTGTCTCAAGAATGTGGAGTCAGCCGGGCCTCCATACAGTGAATGTTGACTACCTGTAAATGGCATCCTTACAAATTGCAGATGCTGCGACACCCGATGGAGGACGACCCCAACCGTCCATTAGACCTCTTTCACATGGGTGACAGCGATATCGCTGTAAGTCGCAAGAATATCGCAGCTGTGTTCCTGCGATTTCTATACAATATCGCGATTTTCTTGCACGGCTTTGTAGCGTTCTTTTGCCAGAATTTTTTTTTGGGGGGGGGGGCTTGAAATATAAGCCCTACCCCTAAAGTAAGCCCTAGCTGCATTTAAAAAAAACCAAAACAACACATTACCTAACAGTTGCTGTCTACTCCGCCGCATTTCTCCTCCAGCAGTTCCCCTGCACTTGTTCGCAGTCTTTAGCCACCGCTACTTGGTTAGGGGATTCATAAAAACTGCCTCCCGCAAGTGCTGGTTCTGATTGGTTCTCGAGCACCGCAGCTCAGCCAATCAATGCAATGCTTGATGAACCAATCCCAGCCATCACGCTGAATGGCTGTGATTGGTTCATCGAGCGCTGCATTGATCGTTTCTTGAGAGTCGCAGCTCAGCTAATCAGAGCCAGCGCTTCCCGGAGGTGGGATTTATAAACCCCCTAACCAAGCAGCAGCTGAAGACTACAAACAAGTTCAGTGGAGCTTCAGAGGGAGAAGCGTGGCGGAGCGGACAGCGCCTGTTAGGTGATCTATTGTTTTTTTTTTAAAATGCAGTCAGGGCTTATTTTAGGGACAAACAGAAGGACTTTCTTCTGTAAAAGTTGCATCGCATCGCATGAAAACCGCAATTTCGTGCGGTGCGATGCGATGCAACACAAAGGAAGGCTCCATGGAGAGACACGGGCTACAAGACCGCGAATCCTGGCAATATTCAGCATGCCGCCTACAGAACAGCACTAATGTGTAAGAACCCATTGGAAAGCATGAGCTTCACATATTGTAGCCCGTGTGAAAGCGGCCTTTAGACTTTACAGAACGGGCGACACCTTCAGGTAACGCCATCATTCGCATTGCCTGAAATGAGGAAAAATCACTGTGTTCACACGAGAACTAATAAAGTTATGGTAAAATCAAGCCCACCATTGTTTTTCAGGTGAAATTCTCTGATATATCACACCGACCGTCCAATTGGGAAAAATTCGAGTTGAATCCAAGATGGAGGTATTAAAAATGGCCGTCGTTTTTGTGACGTGCCATATCCGGCTTCCCCCTTCCCCTGCAGCATGTATGCAAAATCGGATCACCGTCTACCAAACAGTTTTCATTCTGTATCGGTGCTTCCATACTTGTGAGACGCCTTCTACTTTGACGTTTACCCTATTAGGGCACATGGCTTTTATAGGGCGGTTTATGACTTTTGCGCACATCTATATACCCACCTCCCGCTTTGTGGTTTAAAAATCCCTGATCAGCATCCTTTTCACCTTTGTTCATGTTTGACCTTTGACCCTCGTCAGCGTCCATTGCCGTCCTGCTTTACAGTAAAGCCATTTCCTATTCCCAGTACAAGTTAGATCGCCATCGCCATTAACGCCGCCATGCTTAGTGCAGTCTGCTCCATAATGGAGGGACAGGGCGCAGCAGCGGAAGGGAATGAATGGCTACTGAATGTTTAATTACGAAGCCGCTGTCTCCTCCATAAACATGTGATGACAGCAGAAGACGCTTATCACCCCCCCACCCCCACCCCCCACACCTCCTTTCCTCGCGCATTTCTTACTTAACTGTACAATAACCGCCTTAATAACCCAACCGGGAGCCGAGATAAAGGTCCTATTAAAAAATGTATTTCCAAATGTAATTGAAGCTCCTTCTGTGCAGAGATGATCAGGTCACCTCATCGGAGACTCGTCAATGCTTCCCTATTATACGCCGTGCTACTGCGCCTGAAGAACATGAGTCTGCGCCAAAGCCTGATGATGGGACCAGGGCACTGGGGAAACTTGAAGGCCCCCGGCACAAGATGGGCTATTTATAATGCAGTCCTCAACATTGAAATGACAACACCAAGAAGGAAAAGTCGTGGAATTATGGAAGTCGCAGGATCGGTAGACATGTTAATAATATGCAAATTATGAAAAATGGAATCAAAATATTTAAAATATCTCGATTTCTTCAGTATAAAGTAAGAGCGCCACGTGCAGAAATACACGCATTTACACGCCTTGGCTGCCATCAGTGAGGCTATCAATGGTTGTCTGAGGAACGTTCTGTTACGTTGAATGCTCTTGGGTGCGCAAATCATAAAGTTGTGCTGTTGGCTGCTCTTTTTACAATCACTGACCAATGACATCCTAGATGTGCTCGATGGAATACAAGACCACTGTCGCTGCAGGCCGGGGTAGCACGTTTAGACCACTCATGCTGCTCACAGTTGCAGAAGCAACATACGGCCTGGCATTGCCATGTTCAAAAACAGCTCGTGGGACACTTCGGGGAAATAGCGGTATCCATGACCAAATGAGTGTAACGCTGAGATGTTGGTGTACGTGGCATAAGGACTAGAGGCTACCGTACATTATGCCACCCCACACTATAATCCTGGGAGTAGGACCAGTGTGACGTTCCCTCATAAAGGCCTCCTCATGGCGCTACCCAAGTGGTCTCCGGCCATCACTGCGTCCAAGACAAAACTGGGACTCATCGCTGAAGAGGATGGACCTCCATTCCAGACTCCACTGCAATCTTGCTTTGCACCATGATAGACTCTGAGAGCGGTGATGCGAGGTTAATGGATCACCTATCGATGGACGTCTGGTTCGTTGCCCAATGTCATGCAAACACCTTCTGATGGTTTGTGTAGACACTGCTCGACGCCCGTGGTTTGGGATGTGATGTCCGCTTTTACTCGCAGTACAGAATGATATCACTATGCGCCATTCTTCTAATCTGACGATCTGCCCGTGCAGACGTTCGGCTTTGTGCACCTCTTGTTGATTTTTGAGCTCATTGTCCTCCCAACCGCTGGGCTACATAACGCTGACCAGTGCCGACATCTCAACCTACCGTACGTGCGTAGCGCCCTGCCGGAGGGATAAACCAAGGTCTCTCAGTTCTCGCACTCAGTTTGCAATGAGTTGTGATCACCAGTACGTCGATGAACAGGAGGCATCGCACAATAATGTAACAAGACTTGATCCATTTTCTGAGGTTTCATGTGGCTGAAAAAATTTGCCCCTCCCACATGTCACAGATTGGGGCTAGATGCTTGAAAATGTGATAATTTGCATGTTTTAGCAACTCCTTCAACTTCCTCAATTTACATAACCTTCTGGCTTGTCCTACTTGGAGCTGCAATTTCCATGTTGAGGAGTGTAGCAGTAGCTTGTTACATAGCAGAGGGCCCCTGGGCCCCCTCAGGATCTACTCAGGCACCAGGGCCCGGGTACAACTGCTACCTCTGCACTCCTGAAGCTGCACTACTAGATTATGGGGCAAGCTCTAGTGCTAGAGAATCTCACTGGCGCACTGGTCTGATTAATGTGCCAACTGAACAAGCAGGGACTGCAGGGGGATTTCAGCTCTGAAATCTGTAGAATTCCAAGTTCTATTTACTTTGCTATTAGCATAAACCGACTAGGAAATCAGTTATTGTGCAGTACATGGTATTGCACCATATGATGGTATTCTTTGGACACAGTATAACAGTCGGGTTGTGGTAACCGCTGTATGACGGTATTGTTGTATTGTGCTTTTATTTTGATCCGCTGCGGGATACCGCAACGCCAAGGGACAGGCAGCCATACAGCATTTTTTGACCTAGGGTGATAATTTAAGCACTGTATGGTGGTATTATTTGGTAATCGTATGGTGTATTAGTTGTACAATGTATGATGGCATTCTTTGAGCACAGTATTTTGGCATTAGAACATTATGTACGGTATTGTGTGAGAATTGTATGGTGGTACAAAGTATTTGCACAATGTATGATGGCATTATTTGAGCACTCTATGGTGTTAGTAGGACACTGTATGTTATACTATTTCAGTACTGTATGGTCGCATTATTTGAGAATCGAATTGTGGTATTATCTGAGCACTGTGTACTGGTATTATTTCAGCTCTGGATGGCAGTCTTATGTAACTTTAATAGAGGAATGTATGGAAACATAAGTACATATATTACAGTTTCTATAACAGCTGCACAAACCACATAACACTCTGTAGTCCTTCTCCGGATCTATATATATATATATATATATATATATATATATATATGATACTAAGTTTGCAACCATTATAGATGAGTTGCACAATCTGATTTGTATTTTTTTTTCTTTTTAAGCACGGTATGGCACTATTGCTTTGCAGTTGTATGGTGGCATTATTTCATCAAAATGGTACTTGTTGTATCGCTGCACTATATTGGCAATGTGTGAATGTATTATATCTGCATTGTTTGGCGGTATTATTTCAGCACTATGTAGCAGTATAATTTGTACTATGAAGGACAGTCTTACTTCAGCCGTAGTGGTCAGCAAACCCTGTTTCAGGTTGAAGTTTGCTAAAAGTTTGCCAAACCTGCTAAAAGAAGAAGGTTAGAGAAGAATAAGAAGAAAAAGGAGAAGAAGGAAGAAAAAAAATTAGAACAGGGTAAAAGAAGAAGGAAAAAAGAAAAAAGGAAGGACAAAAAAATAAGGAAAAAGAATAAAAAAAGAAGGAAAAAGAAAGAAAAAGATGAGGAAATATTCTTTCCTTCTAGTCCTTTTTCATTTTTCCCTTTTCTCTTTCTTCTCCTTACCCTTCTTCTGTGTCTTCTCCTTCTTGGTCTCTTTTTTCTCCTTTTTAGTTTATTCTTTATTAATCTTGATGAAAATTAGCTCAAAACTACTTAGATAGACTCCTAGGTGACCCAAGAGTGTTGTCCCGGGCTTTGATGGCTCTTAGACAGTTATATACACCCATTTTAGGGCTTTTGGTGAAGTTCCACTTTGGCTCGAACTAATTTGGACCAAAACAAGCATTTTACCAAAACTTTTTGATAGTTTCCTCATCGCTATTCAGCAGTGTATGACGCTACTATTTCTACACTACAGTACTATTAACATGTGAACCATTTCGGGTTTGCATAAAATTGTGGTTAGGGCTCTGGAAGGGACTGGAGTATACAGCCGTCTAGAACACCAGAGCTGTGAATGCAGGGTGGGATTCTGGTGGGATATAGAGAAATAACTGACCCCATAGTAACTTACCGAATAGACGTAGAAGTTCCCCTTTCTTAGGAAATGATCATCTTCGAGCCCGGAGGCTGCTTTGACTCTTCCAAGTTTCTTCACACAGTAAATATAGGATAGTAAGGGTTAAGTCCCATCAGGACAAACTTTTAACATTATGTGTAAGCAATAACCCTGAATCTCCCCAGAGCCCCGGCACAAGTAAACAAGCCGCACTTTAATTAGAAAGAAAGCCAAACAAGGAAAATGTAACCGTTCCCCCCCCCCGCCCCCTAGTCCTATTATCTCAACCTCTATACGTTGCACCTCCCTTCCCCGCACCCCCTCCCCCACACTCCAAGACCGTCCTGCCAAGATTCGCCCGGTGTCAGCAGATTTGCCGAAGTTAAGCCAGTGGGTTTTTATTAATTTGATTAATAAAGTGCACGTCATCGAGGTAATTAGCAAGTAATTGGGGATGACAAGGATGTCAGAGATTGTCCCTCGAAGGAGAGCGAGTTTCCTCTCTGTGTAAATTATCCACGCTTCTCAGCGTCATTAATTAAAAGTCAAAGATAAATGTTGGATGCTCTTAGAGTCCCAGGTAAATCTTCCACTCGGTTCACCTGATCCATCATACACTTAAGACCCAAACACATGTCTTCTAATGGAAACCGCCATCCCCAGGGCCCCAACCGTCACTCCTGCCCCGAATTCCAGGCTATTAATTACCGGTACAATACACTACCTCTGTAATTAATGAGCATCACTCCCCCAACAACAATTACCTGACAAACTAAATAATATCGGCGATGTCCCTTTAAAGCATAAATCTTATGTGGCAATAAAGAGAAACTCCAGTCACAAACAATATTCCCCGTACTGGAGAAGGAACCTAAGTAGTAACACTAAGCTCCTTTACTAGTACACCAGAAGACATGATATGATCACTTCTGCAAGCTAGAATAGAAAAAGATTGCCAAGTGCTGATAGACACCAACCCCAATAGACTGAATGGTGTCATAAAGTCAACGGGGGCATCAACAAAGCATAAGTTTTAGGGTGTTCATATTTATGAAACCACATTATTTAAATTTTTTCTTCCACTATAATACTGCCCCCTATGTACAAGAATATAACTACTATAATACTGCCCTCTATGTACAAGAATATAATTACTATAATACTGCCCCCTACGTACAAGAATATTACTACTATAATACTGCCCCCTATGTACAAGAATATAATTACTATAATACTGCCCCCTACGTACAAGAATATTACTACTATAATACTGCCCCCTATGTACAAGAATATAATTATTATAATACTGCCCTCTATGTACAAGAATATAACTACTATAATACTGCCCCCTATGTACAAGAATATAACTACTATAATACTGCCCCCTATATACAAGAATATAACTACTATAATAGTGTCCCTTATGTACAAGAATATAACTACTATAATACTGCTCCTATGTACAAGAATATAACTACTATAATACTGCCTCCTATGTACAGGAATATAACTACTATAATACTGCCCCCTATGTACAAGAATATAGCTACTATAATACTGCCCCCTATGTACAAGAATATAACTCCTATAATACTGCCTACTATGTACAAGAATATAACTACTATAATACTGCTCCTTATGTACAAGAATATAACTACTATAATACTGCCCCCTATGTATAGGAATATAACTACTATAATACTGCCCCCTATGTACAAGAATATAGCTACTATAATACTGCCCCCTATGTACAAGAATATAACTTCTATAATACTGCCTACTATGTACAAGAATATAACTACTATAATACTGCTCCTTATGTACAAGAATATAACTACTATAATACTGCCCCCTATGTAAAAGAGTATAACTCCTATAATACTGCCTACTATGTACAAGAATATAACAACTATAATACTGCCACCTATGTACAAGAATATAACTACAATAATACGGCCCCCTATGTACAAGGATCTAACTACTATAATACTGCCTCCTATGTACAAGAATATAACTACTATAATACTGCCCCCTATGTACAAGAATATAACTACTATAATACTGCTCCTATGTACAAGAATATAACTACTATAATACTGCCTCCTATGTACAGGAATATAACTACTCTAATACTGCTCCCTATGTACAAGAATATAACTACTATAATACTGCCCCTATGTACAAGAATATAATTACTATCGTACTACCCCCCATGTACAAAAATATAACTACTATAATACTGTCCCCCTATGTATAAGAATATAACTACTATCGTACTACCCCCCATGTACAAGAATATAACTACTATAATACTGTCCCCTATGTACAAGAATATAACTACTACAATACTGCCTACTATGTACAAGAATATAACTACTATGATACTGCCCCCTATGTACAAGAATATAACTCCTATAATACTGCCTACTATGTACAAGAATATAACTACTATAATACTGCCCCCTATGTACAAGAGTATAACTAATATAATACTGCCTCCTATGTACAAGAATATAACTACTATAATACTGCCCCCTATGTACAAGAATATAACTACCATAATACTGCCCCCTATGTACAAGAATATAACTACTATAATACTGCTCCCTATGTACTAGAGTATAACTAATATAATACTGCCTCCTATGTACAAGAATATAACTACTATAATACTGCCCCCTATGTACAAGAATATAACTACTATAATACTGCCCTCTATGTACAAGAATATAACTACTATAATATTGCCTCCTATGTAAAAGAATATTACTATAATACTGCTGCCTATGTCCAAGAATATAACTACTATAATACTGCCCCCTATGTACAAGAATATAATTACTATAATACTGCCCCCTACGTACAAGAATATTACTACTATAATACTGCCCCCTATGTACAAGAATATAATTATTATAATACTGCCCTCTATGTACAAGAATATAACTACTATAATACTGCCCCCTATGTACAAGAATATAACTACTATAATACTGCCCCCTATATACAAGAATATAACTACTATAATAGTGTCCCTTATGTACAAGAATATAACTACTACAATACGGCTCCTATGTACAAGAATATAACTACTATAATACTGCCTCCTATGTACAGGAATATAACTACTATAATACTGCCCCCTATGTACAAGAATATAGCTACTATAATACTGCCCCCTATGTACAAGAATATAACTCCTATAATACTGCCTACTATGTACAAGGATATAACTACTATAATACTGCTCCTTATGTACAAGAATATAACTACTATAATACTGCCCCCTATGTATAGGAATATAACTACTATAATACTGCCCCCTATGTACAAGAATATAGCTACTATAATACTGCCCCCTATGTACAAGAATATAACTTCTATAATACTGCCTACTATGTACAAGAATATAACTACTATAATACTGCTCCTTATGTACAAGAATATAACTACTATAATACTGCCCCCTATGTAAAAGAGTATAACTCCTATAATACTGCCTACTATGTACAAGAATATAACAACTATAATACTGCCACCTATGTACAAGAATATAACTACAATAATACGGCCCCCTATGTACAAGGATCTAACTACTATAATACTGCCTCCTATGTACAAGAATATAACTACTATAATACTGCCCCCTATGTACAAGAATATAACTACTATAATACTGCTCCTATGTACAAGAATATAACTACTATAATACTGCCTCCTATGTACAGGAATATAACTACTCTAATACTGCTCCCTATGTACAAGAATATAACTACTATAATACTGCCCCTATGTACAAGAATATAATTACTATCGTACTACCCCCCATGTACAAAAATATAACTACTATAATACTGTCCCCCTATGTATAAGAATATAACTACTATCGTACTACCCCCCATGTACAAGAATATAACTACTATAATACTGTCCCCTATGTACAAGAATATAACTACTACAATACTGCCTACTATGTACAAGAATATAACTACTATGATACTGCCCCCTATGTACAAGAATATAACTCCTATAATACTGCCTACTATGTACAAGAATATAACTACTATAATACTGCCCCCTATGTACAAGAGTATAACTAATATAATACTGCCTCCTATGTACAAGAATATAACTACTATAATACTGCCCCCTATGTACAAGAATATAACTACCATAATACTGCCCCCTATGTACAAGAATATAACTACTATAATACTGCTCCCTATGTACTAGAGTATAACTAATATAATACTGCCTCCTATGTACAAGAATATAACTACTATAATACTGCCCCCTATGTACAAGAATATAACTACTATAATACTGCCCTCTATGTACAAGAATATAACTACTATAATATTGCCTCCTATGTAAAAGAATATTACTATAATACTGCTGCCTATGTCCAAGAATATAACTACTATAGTTCTATCTCACTATGTATAAGAATATAACTACTATAATACTTCCCCCCTATGTACAAGAACACATATACTGTCAGGGCGAGAGAGGGGAAGGGTCCCGATCGATCTCGCCTCTATCACCGAATTGTCATGGATCGACTTCTCCAAATGCTCTCTCCGCTATGACCGCTTCTCACAGCAGAGCCTTGATTGATCATTTTAGCTCGATTGCATGCATGGAGTCGCTAGATTACAGGTGGATTTGTACCCAGCTTTCACAGGCTCCTGCACGCATGCAGATCGAAAACTCAAATCACCTCTTGATCCAGTCTAAAGCCTCCAGCACTCTACAATACCAAAACACACTCGCGGCCACCACCAGTTTTTATTTCCCAGGTAAGCTGGAACCCAGATTTATGAATTATTAACACAATGTCTTCGGAGTTAAGGTTCGTTTCAAACGAATGAATAGCTAAGTGCTGGCTGTAATTGGCTGAGTGCTCAGCCAATCAGCACAGCACTTTCAGGAGGCGGGGATTTTTAAATCCCCGCCTGCTGAAAGGGCTGGACAGCAGTGCAGGGGAGCCAGCCGGAGGATGCGTCTGAGCGGCGGAGAAGTGAGTAATTTCTTTTTTTCATCCAGCTAATGATGATTTTCAGGGAAGGGCTTATATTTCAAGCCCTTCCCCGAAAATAATACTGCGGGGGTGCCACAAACCACTGCTTTCAATGGGGCCGGCAGCAGCCCCGACCCCATTGAAAGCAATGGGATAGCATGCTGGACTTCAGCCACAGCTGACACAGCTGTGGCAGAAGTCTTTGGTATTCTCCCTGTGTTTTCAATGGGGCTGGCGCTGCTGCCGCTGAACCCATTAAAAACACTTGCGATATTCCAGCATTTTTCTTGCGCTGCGAGGCGAGTGTTTTCACTTGCTCTTGCAGCGCAAGAGAGAATATAATGCCAGTGGGTGTGAGCCCTAATAGTTATCTGCTTGACAGCCTTCATGACCACTATAGGTCAAATTTTTGATGATCTGAACTGACGTGCCACGGCCAAAGGGAGGCTACATAACCTACGACAGGGGTGACGTTCCGTTGCAGAGTATACAGCGGAGTTTTGACGCTGGGCGATTGATACCACGAGAAATCCAGCTACACAACAGAGCCAATTTTGTTGGGGATTATCGGAGTGGGTAAAGAACAAACTTGCCAGAGTGGAGACTCCTGACAAGCTTGAAGACTTCATTCAATTGTGCATCTGGATTGACCAGAGACTTTTTGAATGGTGAAAAGAGAGACTAGGGCGTCGGGGCACTAACACCTCTTATTCATTCATCCAACCCACATTGAGTCCTCCTCCGAGGACTGAAGCGGCACCAGAACCAATGTAGGCCAGTGTCATCCGCAAATCCCTTTCCACCACTGAAAAGGAAAGATACTGTGTTGATAATCTGTGCCTTTATTGTGGAAACTCTTGACATTATATATTAAAATGTCCAAGCAAGTTCCAAAGGACTCTGGCCCTAGCCAACGTCAAGGCCACAACCAATCTAGCTGTCACAGAACAAAGGGATGTCAACAAACACACCTTTGCACCAGGAATTCAAGACGGTGAGAAGACCCTTTCCCCACTCCATCATTTTGCTCTCCCAGGACAGATCTTCACGGGAGATCAGATGACGCAGTGTTCAACAATGCTGGATTCCGGAGCAGGAGGAAACTTTATGGATTTAAAATTTGCTCATGACAAAGACATTGCCCCCAGACTTAAACCCATTCCAATTGAAATGGAAACCGTGGAGAGGTAACCCATGTTCTCGGGACATGTCAGGAGACAGGAGACAGTCAAACTGGAGCTCCGCATTAAACTGGACCATCAAGAAACAATCAGTTTCCAGTTCATCTCATCCCCTAAATTTCCAGTGATTCTCGGGATCCCTTGGTTCTCTGCCCAGAATCCCTCTATAAACTTGGAATCCAGGACCATTGCTTTCCCTTCAGACTTTTGTAAAGAGAATTGCAAGGTAGCACCATCCACCCCTGAATCAGTGCAAGACCCAGCGGTTGATCAACAGGACTTTGGGAAGTTACTGGTTCATTACCACATGTTTAAGGGTGTCTGTAGCAAGAAGAAAGCTGACCAGCTGCCACCTCATCGGCCATATGATTGTCCTATTGAGCTGCTCTCTGGATCTTCTATTACATTTCGGCGTATCTACAACTTTGCAGAACCAGAGTTAGTGTCCCTTCGGGAACATTTGAATGAGAATCTAAAGAAGGGCTTAATCCAACCATCTTCCTCCCTGGCAGGAGCACCCATTTTCTTCATTAAAAAGAGGGAGTCTACTCTTCGGCCATACATTGACTATCGGGAGCTAAACAAGATTACTGTTAAGAATCAATATCCTCTCCCGTTAATCCTAGAACTGCTGGAAAGGCTACTGGCAGCCAAGATCTTTACTAAACTAGACCTCAGAGGAGCATATAATCTGGCACAGATCCGCCCCAGAGATGAATGGAAGATGGCTTTTAGAACAAGATATAGACACTTTGACTCTCTAGTGATGCCATTCGGTCTCTGCAATGCTCCTGCTGCCTTCCAGCAATTCATCAATGATGTATTTTGAGACCTGTTGGACCAAATCATAGTGGCATATCTCGACGACATCCACATTTTCACTGATAACTTGGAGGAAAATCGCAAGCACGTTCGGGTGGTCCTTTCAACTTCAAAGGAATAACCTCTACATCAAGTTAGAGAAATGTGAGTTTGAACAGACCCAAATACAACTTCTGGGATACATTATTTCCTCAGAGGGCTTAAGTATGGATCCCAGGAAGATTAAAGCCGTTTTGGATTGGCCTATTCCAAAAAAATTTGAAGGAAGTATAGCACCTGATTGGCTTAGCGAATTTCTACAGAGAATTTATCAAGGACTTCTCAAAAGTCATCTCTCCCATCACCTCCCTCACAAAGAAAGCGTGCACGTTTTCCTAGTCCCCAGAGGCACAAACTGCCTTTCAGAAACTAAAGACTATTTACTTCAGCACCAATACTGCTCCACCCAAACCCAGAGTTGCCCTTTGTTGTGAGGTGGACGCTTCTGACTCCACGGTGGGAGCCATTCTGTCACAGCGAATGGGAGATAAGATGCAACTACAGCATTGTTCATTTCTATCCTACACATTATCACCCGCAGAGAAAAACTGCGATGTTGGGAACAAGGAGCTTCTGGCCATCAAGGTGGCTTTCACCGAGTTGAGACACCTCTTGGAAGCAGCCCATCATCCAGTAACAGTTCTTACTGACCATAAAAATTTTGAGTTCTTCCGCACTGCCAAGAGGTTATCTGCAAGACAAGCATGATGGGCTCTGTTCTTCTCCAGGTTTAATTTCATTGTGACCTACCGCCACGGTTCCTGAAATGGCAAGGCAGATGCATTGTCCAGGATATGTGCAGTCTGAAGACATTTCTGCACGGCTCTGGTTATTACCGTAAATCTCTCCTCTGTCTTTCATCCGCAGTCTAATGGCCAGACGGAAAGAACAAATCAGACTCTGGAGCAATATCTCCACTGCTTTATCTCCATCTACAGGATGACTGGGTGGATTATTTATCAACAGCAGAGTTCACCTGCAACAATGTTCAACACAGTTCAACCGCCCAGAGCCTGTTCTTTTCTAACTATGGTATACATCCCATCTTTATTCCCGGCTTCCCTATCAGTACTCCGGTCCCAACGGTTAACCATAGACTGATGGCGTTAGCAAAAACGCAGAAGCAACTAAAAAAACCTTACAGGAAGCCCAGAATACCTATAAGAAAGCATCCGACCGTCATCGACAAGCAGCCCCTACCTTCCAGGTTGGAGATAGTCTCCAAGAACTTGAAGGCACACGTACCCTCTCCCAAGCTTGAGCAAAGATTCTTAGGACCTTTCCCAATTGCAGCAAGGGTCAGCCAGGTGGCATTTCGATTGAAGCTCCCTGGCAGCCTGAGGATTCACCCTGTCTTTCACATTTCCCTACTAAAGACATTTTATGAGAATACTTTTGTGGGAAGACATCAACTGCCTCCTCCTCCTGTAAACCTTTATTAAGCTCCTCCTCCTCCGGTTTCTCTACAAGCATGCTGATACCTCCTGCTGCTGACCTTTAGCTTCCATTGACTATGCTTTCATCTCATCCCATTTGTATTGCATATCGATACCTCCTGCTGCTGACCTTTAGCTTCCATTGACTACGCTTTCGTCGCATCCATTTGTACCACATACCGTGACTTCCCGATAATGCCTCCCGGCTATTCTGACTACTCTCCAGTGACCAGCTCGGCTACTACACCTGCGACTTCAATCCAGCATTGGTAAGATGCAACAGACCATCTCAGCTACTACACCTGTGGCTCCAATGCAGCATTGGTAAGACTCGACAATGGCACAGAAATTTTAAAGAGGTACATGGCTATGCTGTTTGGGGATGTTCTGGGGCTTGCACCTCAAGGGGTTTGGAAAATATAATTTATATTGGGCTAGGACCTCCCCATGACTAATATTGCTTTAATAAAAAAAATTCCCTAATTTGAATCTTCAAAAGACGGGGGGACTGAGAAACATTACAAAAATGGATGACAATATAGTTAAGACTGACACACACTGCCAAAATAGCTGATGACCTACCAGTCTGAATATCACACCTGCCCCTTTTTGAATGGGTATGGTAGGTTGGTCCCCCCAGACCACCTACTACGCCCATCTCCACTGCCTCCCCCTGACGGGATAGTCCGCCTGCATTGCCATGCTCACTCTCTTTTCATTGCTGAATGGAAAAATCATACTGTTGAGGGGCTAGACTCCATTGGAACAGTTTGCCATTTTGCTCCACAACCTGGTGTAACCAGCTGAGGGGGTTGTGGTCCTTCACAATAATGAAGTTGCGCCCGTAGAAATATGGCTGCAGCTTCTGCAGGGTCCACACAATGGCCAAGCATTCCTTCTCTATGATGGCGTAGTCCACCTCCCTGGGTAGAAGCTCACGGCTGAGATATAGCACAGGATGCTACTCTTCACCCGAATGGACTTGGCTGAGAACAGCATCAAGGCCATATGCATTGGCATCGATCTGCACCACAAACCTCCTGGTGAAGTCTAGGACCTGCAGAATCAGGGTACTGGGGAGTGCAGCCTTAAGGGTCACAAAGGACTGTTCACAATTGGGGGTCCACCAGCAGATCCACCAGGATCTCTCCCTTGCCTTCTTCAGGAAGGCTGCACATTTTCAAGGCACTTGCCCCCTGCTCATGATGAGCCTTCATTATGTTCACATGGAAGACCCTCTGTTTCTTACCAGCGTGGTCAATCTTAATAATGTAGTTAACATCATTAAGCCGCTGGTGAAGGATATATGGGCCCTCCCAAGCAGCTTAAAGCTTATTCTGGGTCAGTGGGACTAGGTCCCACACCTTTTGACCAACCTCATAGGTCCTTTCTCTCATGTTACGGTCATACCATTGCTTCTGGCTGGCTTGGGCCTGCTCCACGTCCCCATGCACAAGCTGTGCCAATGCCTGCATCTTCACATAGAGACGCATGGCCTCAAGGTATCGGGTGGCGTAACTCTGACGGATTATAATCCCTAGTATACATAATTCCAGAGGAACTGAGTATCCCGGACTCCATGCAACATTCATGTACATATATCTCCACATCTGTAAAACAAACAAAATACATAATTAAAAAAGTATAATGATCCAAAAAAATGATTAAATACACTCTCCCTATACTCAATACTACTGGCTACATCAGAGAGATAATCAAATGTGTGGCATAAACTTATATTTATGATTGAGTCCTTTGGGTGCCATCATGTCTAATGTGTACTGCATCTAGCTCCTGTTCACTCTCTGTACTTAGACCAACGAAAGAGGAAGAAGTCTCCAGACTGCTCCCCCACCACCTGTGCTAGCGACCCTCTTCCCTCACATCTCCTGCGTTCCCTCTCCCAGGTGGTCATCTCTCACCTCACCACTATATTCAAACTTTCTCTGACCTCTGGCATTATCCCCTCTTCATTCAAACATGCTATCATTTCCCCGCTGCTAAAGAAACCGACTCTTGACTCACCCGATGCTGCCAACTATCGACCCATCTCAAACCTCCGCTTCATCTCCAAACTACTAGAACACCTGGTTTACTCTCGCCTTATAAGCTATCTCTCAGAAAACTCTGTTCTTGACCCTCTACAGTCTGGCTTCTGCCCTCTACACTCGACAGCAACCGCCCTGACTAAAGTGTCAAACAACCTCCTGGCTGCCAAATCGAGGGGCGACTACTCCCTACTGATCCTCCTCGACCTACCCACAGCATTCGACACTGTCGACCACAAACCTCTCCTCACTATGCTTCGCTCCATTGGACTAAAGGACACTGCCCTCTCCTGGTTCTTCTCCTACCTATCTGACCGCTTCTTCAGTGTCTGCTTTGCTGGCTCTACCTCCCCTCCTCTTCCCCTTGCTGTTGGGGTCCCCCAGGGCTCGGTTCTCGATTTTTCTCCATCTAAACAGCCCCATTGGACAGACCATCAGGAGATTTGGTTTCCAGTACCATCTCTATGCTGATAATACCCAGCTACACATCTCCCCCCGGGACATCACAGCAACATTCCTCCAGACCAAGGTCTGTTGAAGACCGAAACGCGTCCTTCTTGTGATCTATGCTGTGACACTTCTTAAATAAAGGCTTCGTTTCTTCACACACGAGCGGAGGCTTATCTTTTTTGGATATATATTCTGTATGAGAGGATTACTCTATTGTAGTGATCATAAAGCAGTTTGCAGATGAGGTATATAGCAGAAGCCTGCAAGATATGATAATAGTAAGAATAAATGCCAACGTCTGGAGGAACGAGGGAATGGGGATATCCTGCGGTGCTAGTATTTTTTGGCGCGTGCGTGATACCCCTTAGCAATGACTGCTCGCTGTAATGGTAACGCGAGATAGATAGAAATTCTCGCGCAGGCGCAGTGGATGGATCAGGATGCCGTGATTTCCTTAAGCCTGTGTGTGTGTGTGTGTGTGGGGGGGGGGGGTGGTATATGGGTTTCCCGCTATGACTCCATGCACAGAGCAGATATTAGGAGTAACACCTATAGAGTTAAATAGAAGCTAATTACCATCTAATGCTCCACATGTGTGTTTTAAAGATTTCCATTGGATGTATTTTATTCATTGTGTGTATAAATGTGAATACCCTGCCAGGATGCTTTGAGCTTGACAAGGAATAACAGTCGAAATGTCGCTGATTTTAACATGGAGGAATAAAATGGACTTTTAATATTTTGCACCATACTTGCTGCCACGCCTCTTTCTTGATAGTATTGGAACCCCTAAATGTCCAGCCAGCGGGATCTCATGAGCCACCCGTAGCAGCTCCTTTCTAAATGGGTAGGGCACTATCCGCTGCTGCTCTCTCAGCCATTCCTGCTCTTGGTAACCCAGGATGGTTTCCTGATATAACATCCCCTGGTCCAAGAAGAACCTTTCCTTGTCAAATGCACAGGGTGGTTCCCCCTTGCAGTTCCTAACATCCCCAGGCTGACATCCGAATTGCACAGTGGCCAGGAGGGAGGTTAAGATGAGATTCCACGGGGCCCCTTCGGAGCAGGCTCTAAGCTGTCCTCTGTCCTGGATGGGGAGGGAGAGGGTCTGAAGGGCAGAGGGTTCCCTGCATTCCGGGCACTCTGGCTGCCAGTGATAGCCAGTATGCTAGCTGGACCCTGGGTAGATAACACCTCTGCCATCCAGCTGGGCATACTCCTAGACCGGTGTTCAGTACTGGTGGGCTTCCGCCTTTCACACCACCCCCTGTGGTAGTATGGAAAGGCTTTGCCATGGCGAAACCCATGTTATCACCACATGCTGCATGTGTGTCAGCCCTGGCCACCGGAGGCATTGGAGGATCCTCAGTGACATCACTCATGGGAGTGACATCACTGAGCCCCACCATGTAATTGGTTGCCTTACCGCTCTCAGGCTGCATTAGTCCAGTGAGCTCAAGAGGGGTGCATACCACATCACCGCTGTCACTGCTACACCCTTTCAGAGCGTCACCAACCTCCACAGGAACACATATGACATTCTCAACAGTTTCAACAGTGACATTACCCTTGTATATTTTATCAGATTTTGTGCACTCAGTTGGCTCATACTGAGCCACTAAATACCCAAGATCCGTCCCCAACAATACATTTGTAGGTGGATCATCATATACCCCCACCTCCCGCAAACACCTTCCCGCACCCCAATCCAAATAGACCCGGGCCATGGGCACAGTAGAGATGGTGCCTCCCACTCATCCACTCATTTAACGGTCTGGGCTTTCCCAGGGAGGATATCCTCGGGGGACATGAGTTGAGGGTGAATGAGGGTCATTTCTGCACCAGTGTCACGCAGCCCCACTGTCACAATCTTTCCCACAGTGACAGCTTGCATGTTGAGAGTACATGCAGCAGACCCAGGTGGCTTGGAGGAGGGAGCCTTATTCTTCCTGTCAGGGCAGGTGGTGCAGGAAAAACATCTGCAGGGAGAGAGGGAGCGGTCCCCCGAGAGGGTCTGTTGGCTGTTAAGGAGGAGTTGGAAGAGACAAGTTCCAGCTTAACTCCTCGCAGATTTCTGCGCTCTCACTGCTCTGTTGGCAGCGCACACATTGGTGATCTCAGTGGCTTCAACCGAAGTCTTGGGCTTACGGTCCACAACAAATTGTTGCACAGCTTCAAAGCAGATCTCTAGCAACTGTTCTTTTATCATTAAGTCCTTCATATCCTCCATTGTGGTGATGGATAGTCCTTGAGTCCATTGCTGGAAGGCGGTAGCCAAGCCACTTAACACAATGACATCACTGTTTTTGGGTCCGAGCCGTAGAGCCCGGAACTTTTGGCGGTATACCTCCAGAGTGAGGTTGTACTTGCCAGCCAAGGTTGCTTTGAGGGCCTCAAAGTTGCCATCCTGCTCTGTGGGAAGTTCTACAAATTACTCCAGGGCTTTGCCTCTGAGTCTTAGGGTTAGGAACTTCCCCCTTCCTCATCCCCCAGGAGGTATCTGGTATTGGTAACACACCTTTTCAAATACCCCCAGAAAAGGGTCCAGGTCCCCATCTGGCTTCATCACAAGGAAATCCTTTGCCTAGGGTTCCAAGGATGTCAAGTCACTGGACCCAGGGTTTGGGGGGGTGGAAGCCTGGCTTTCAATTTGGGCTATTCGCAGTTGGTGCTCATGTGCAGCCTGGCATTCTACAGACTTGTGCTCAGCTTGGTGCTCAGCCTTGCATGCTGCAGCCTCTCAGAGCTGGAGAAGGAGCTGCAAGTACTCATCAGGTTCCGTGGTACTCAACTGCTGTAGTCCGTGGTACTCAACTCTGGGTAAACAGGTCCAAGTCCTGCTGAGAGCTGGGGCAGCCTAAATCTCCTGGAACTTGATCCTTGACCTGCTCCACAGGGGGATCATCAGTCCCTTGCCTAGAATCCGCAGTGTGTTGGTGCTGGGCTTCATTCTCCATCAATAACTGGATCAGCTGTTCCTTAGTCTTTCCGGTCCCATCCAGACTATTTTCCGAAAAGTGGATGATCAGCACCTGCTTATTCTCCATTTGATAAGCAGCTGCCATTTCCACAGTCAACAAAAGATAGAACAGAAAAACAAGGGAGGGTTGTCTGAGGGTACACACAATATATTCTTACTCCAAAGAACAATAATATATCAGCACTCAGTCAAAACCTTGTAAAAGTTCGCAAAGAGTCCGCTAGCTTTATTCATACAAGGATTATTTGCGTAGTTCTGGCATGAACATTTTAAATATCCCACAACTGCCACCAATTTGTCAAGGCGAGAGGGGGAAGCTCCGATCAATCCCGACTCTATCATCGATTTGTTACGGATCAACTATTCTGAGCACTCTCGCCACTATGACCACTTGTCACAGTATTGCTGTCGATTGATCACTTTAGTGGGATTACAATCGTGTAGTCATTGAAATACAGGTGGATTTGTACCCAGCTTTCCCAGGCTCCTGCACGCATGCAGATCAAAAACTCAAATCACCCCTGATCCGGTCTAAAGGCTCCAGCACTCTACAATACCCAGACACACTCGCTGCCACCACTAGCTTTTGTTTCCCAGGTAAGCTGGAACCCAGACTTACGAATTATTGACACAATCTTCAGAGTTATGGTTTGTTTCAAAACGGAAAAGGTTTGACTAGTAAATTGCAGATTTATTATAAAAAAGACTAGCAGTGCTAAATTAGTCATATATATACAAATAAATACAGAAAAAGATATTACAGTGAAGATAAGGGTTGCAGGTATATACAGCAGACAGTACTTAAAATAAAACAGGGAACAAATAAAGAAAGATACCAGATTTGGGATGTTCGGCCCAAGGTTCTGATTGTACAGAGTCATTGGGAAAAAACGGACAAGTCCATATAGCGTAACGCACCTCCGAAAGTCAAACACTGGATTTCTCTGACCCCACATCCCACAGTCTTTAGTTTCTCCAGAACACACCTTCCCTGCCCACTCTAAGTTCATTCAGACAAAGGTCTGATTAATTCGTATACACCTGTGAAAACCGAACTTCTCCATTTTAGTCATATCTCTGCAGGAGATCCTCTGATCAGGAATATATGCCTGACATAATTCCTACCATGATTTTATCTACTCAACAAACCTTATATGACAAAGAAATATTAACCAGGTACGTAGATACGCTGTTTAGGGGTTTTCTGGGGCTCGCACTTCAAGGGGTTTAGATGCGTTTTATTCACATGGTCCGCCTGATTCCGTAAATATAATTCAAATCAGAATAGGACATTCATGTGACCATTAATCCTGATTTGGAGCCAAAGTGTCTGTGAGAAACCAGCTTCTAGTTGAATGACTTTCCTTAGACTTCATTAACAAGTAAAAGGTCACACAATTTGGTATCTTTATGCTTACTCTAAACTAAACAGAAAAGGGGAGCCGGGAGGGCAAGAAGAATGGAATAGGATTATTTACTCTGGACCAGGGTAAAGCCAGAAAATTGCTGCCCCCTATATACAAGAATATAACTACTATAATACTGTCCCGTATGTACAAGAGTATAACTACTATAATACTGCTCCTATGCACAAGAATATAACTACTATAACACTGTCCCCAATGTACAAGAGTATAACCACTATAATACTGCCCCTATGTACAAGAATATAACTACTATAACACTGTCCCCTATGCACAAGAATATAACTACTATAATACTGCCCCCTATGTACAAGAATATAACTACTATAATACTGCCCCTATATACAAGAATATAACTACTATAATACTGCCCCCTATGTACGAGAATATAACTACTATAATACGGCTCCCTATGTACAAGAATATAACTACTATAATACTGCCTCCTATGTACAAGAATATAACTACTATAATACTGCCTCCTATGTACAAGAATATAACTACTAAAATACTGCCCCCTATTCACAAGAATATAACTACTATAATACTGCCCCCTATGTGCAAGAATATAACTACTATAATACTGCCCCCTATGTACAAGAATATAACTACTATAATACTGCTCCCTATGTACAAGAATATAACTACTATAATACTGCCCCCTATGTACAAGAATATAACTACTATAATACTGCTCCCTATGTACAAGAACATAACTACAATAATACTGCCCCCTATGTACAAGGCTATAACTACTATAATACTGCCCCTATGTACAAGAATATAACTACTATAATACTGCTCCTATGTACAAGCATATAACTACTATAATACTGCTCCCTATGTACAGAAATATAACTACTATAATACTGCCTCCTACGAACAAGAATATAACTACTATAATACTGCCCCCTATGTACAAGAATATAACTACTATAATACTGCTGCCTATGTACGAGAATATAACTACTATAATACTGCCTCCTATGTACAAGAACATAACTACAATAATACTGCCCCCTATGTACAAGAACATAACTACAATAATACTGCCCCCTATGTACAAGAATATAACTACTATAATACTGCCCCTATGTACAAGAATATAACTACTATAATACTGCCCCCTATGTACAAGAATATAACTACTATAATACTGCCCCCTATGTACAAGAATATAACTACTATAATACTGTCCCCTATGTACCAGAATATAACTACTATAATACTGAATCCTATGTACAAGAATATAACTACTATAATACTGCTCCCTATGTACAAGAATATAACTACTATAATACTGCCCCCTATGTACAAGAATATAACTACTTTAATACTGCTCCTATGTACAAGAATATAACTACTATAATACTGCCCCCTATGTACAAAAATATAACTACTATAATACTGCCCCCCTATGTACAAGAATATAACTTTTATAATACTGCCCCCTATGTACAAGAATATAACTACTATAACATTGCCCCCTATGTACAAGAATAGAACTATTATAATACTACCTCCTATGTACAAGAATATAACTACTATAATACTGCCCCCTAAGTACCAGAATATATCTACTATAATACTGCTCCCGATGTACAGGAATGTAAGTACTATAATACTACCCCCTATGTACAAGAATATAACTACTATAAAACTACTCCCTATGTACAAGAATATAACTACTATAATACTGCCTCCTATGTACAAGAACATAACTACAATAATACTGCCTCCTATTTACAAGTATATAACTACTATAATACTGCTCCATATGTACAAGAATATAAATAGCATAATACTGCCCCCTATGTACAAGAAGATAACTACTATAATACTGCTCCATATGTACAAGCATATATCTACTGTAATACTGCTCCCTATGTACAAGAATATAACTACTATAATGCTGAATCCTATATACAAGAATATAACTACTTTAATACTGCCCCCTATGTACAAGAATAAAACTACTGTAATACTGCCCCCTATGTACAAGAATATAACTACTTTAATACTGACCCCTAGGTTCAAGAATATAACTACTATAATACTGCCTCCTATGTACAAGAATATAACTACTATAATACTGCCCTTATGTACCAGAATATATCTACTATAATACTGCTCCCGATGTACAGGAATATAACTACTATAATACTACCCCCTATGTACAAGAATATAACTACTATAAAACTGCTCCCTATGTACTAGAATATAACTACTATAATACTGCTCCTATGTACAAGAACATAACAACAATAATACTGCCTCCTATTTACAAGTATATAACTACTATAATACTGCTCCACATGTACAAGAATATAACTACTATAATACTGCTCCCTATGTACAAGAATATAACTACTATAATACTGCCCCCTATGTACAAGAATATAACTACTATAATACTGCCTCCTATTTACAAGAATATAACTACTATAATACTGCTCCATATGTACAAGAATATAACGACTATAATACTGCTCCCTATGTACAAGAATATAACTACTATAATGGTGAATCCTATATACAAGAATATAACTACTTTAATACTGCCCCCTATGTACAAGAATAAAACTACTGTAATACTGCCCCCTATGTACAAGAATATAACTACTTTAATACTGACCCCTAGGTTCAAGAATATAACTACTATAATACTGCCTCCTATGTACAAGAATATAACTACTCTAATACTGCCCCCTATGTACAAGAATAAAACTACTATAATACTACTCCCTATGTACAAGTATAAAACTACTATAATACTGCCCCCTATGTACAAGAATATAACTACTATAATACTGCCTCCTATGTACAAGAATATAGCAATTATGATACTGCCCCTTTGTACAAGAATATAACTACTATAATACTGCCCCCTATGTACAAGAATATAACTACTATAATACTACCCCCTATGTACAAGAATATAACTACTATAATACTGACCCCATGTTCAAGAATATAACTACTATAGTACTGCCCCTGTGTACAAGAATATAACTACTATAATACTGCCCCTATGTACAAGAATATAACTACTTTAATACTGCTCCTATGTACAAGAATATAACTACTATAATACTGCTCCTATGTACAAGAATATAACTACTATAATACTGCCCCCTATGTACAGGAATATAACTACTTTAATACTGCTCCTATGTACAAGAATATAACTACTATAATACTGAATCCTATGTACAAGAATAAAACTACTTTAATACTGACCCCTATGTACAACAATATAACTACTATAAAACTGCCCCCTATGCACAAGAATATAACTACTATAATACTGCCCCCTATGTACAAGAATATAAGTACTATAATACTGCCTCCTATGTACAAGAATATAACTACTATGATACTGCCACCTATGTGCAAGAATATAACTACTAAAATACTGCCCCCTATGTACAAGAATATAGCTACTATAATACTGTCCCCTATGTACAAGAATATAACTACTTTAATACTGACCCCTATGTACAAGAATATATCTACTATAGTACTGCCCCTGTGTACAAGAATATAACTACTACAATACTCCCCCCTATGAACAAGAACATAACTACTATAATACTGCCCCCTATGTGCAAGAATATAACTACTATAATACTGCCCTCTATGTACAAGAATATAACTACTAAAATACTGCCCCCTATTCACAAGAATATAACTACTATAATACTGCCCCTATGTACAAGAATATAACTACTATAATACTGCCCTCTATGTACAAGAATATAACTACTAAAATACTGCCCCCTATTCACAAGAATATAACTACTATAATACTGCCCCTATGTACAAGAATATAACTACTATACTACTGCTCCCTATGTACAAGAATATAACTACAATAATACTGCCCCCTATGTACATGGCTATAACTACTATAATACTGCCCCTATGTACAAGAATATAATTACTATAATACTGCTCCTATGTACAAGCATATAACTAGTATAATACTGCTCCCTTTGTACAGGAATATAACTACTATAATACTGCCTCCTACGAACAAGAATATAACTACTATAATACTGCCCCCTATGTACAAGAATATAACTACTATAATACTGCTGCCTATGTACGAGAATATAACTACTATAATACTGCCTCCTATGTACAAGAATATAAGTACAATAATACTGCCCCCTATGTACAAGAACATAACTACAATAATACTGCCCCCTATGTACAAGAATATAACTACTATAATACTGCCCCTCTGTACAAGAATATAACTACTATAATACTGCCCCCTATGTACAAGAATATAACTACTATAATACTGCCCCCATGTACAAGAATATAACTACTATAATACTGTCCCCTATGTACCAGAATATAACTACTATAATACTGAATCCTATTTACAAGAATATAACTACTATAATACTGCCCACTATGTACAAGAATATAACTACTATAATACTGCCCCCTATGTACAAGAATATAACTACTTTAATACTGCTCCTATGTACAAGAATATAACTAGAATAATACTGCCCCCTATGTACAAGAATATAAATACTTTAATACTGCTCCTATGTACAAGAATATAACTACTATAATACTGCCCCCTATGTACAAAAATATAACTACTATAATACTGCCCCCCTATGTACAAGAATATAACTACTTTAATACTGACCCCTAGGTTCAAGAATATAACTACTATAATACTGCCTCCTATGTACAAGAATATAACTACTATAATACTGCCCTTATGTACCAGAATATATCTACTATAATACTGCTCCCGATGTACAGGAATATAACTACTATAATATTACCCCCTATGTACAAGAATATAACTACTATAAAACTGCTCCCTATGTACAAGAATATAACTACTATGATACTGCCTCCTATGTACAAGAACATAACTACAATAATACTGCCTCCTATTTACAAGTATATAACTACTATAATACTGCTCCACATGTACAAGAATATAACTACTATAATACTGCTCCTTATGTACAAGAATATAACTACTATAATACTGCCCCCTATGTACAAGATTATAACTACTATAATACTGCCTCCTATTTACAAGAATATAACTACTATAATACTGCTCCATATGTACAAGAATATAACTACTATAATACTGCTCCCTATGTACAAGAATATAACTACTATAATGGTGAATCCTATATACAAGAATATAACTACTTTAATACTGCCCCTATGTACAAGAATAAAACTACTGTAATACTGCCCCCTATGTACAAGAATATAACTACTTTAATACTGACCCCTAGGTTCAAGAATATAACTACTATAATACTGCCTCCTATGTACAAGAATATAACTACTCTAATACTGCCCCCTATGTACAAGAATAAAACTAATATAATACTGCTCCCTATGTACAAGTATATAACTACTATAATACTGCCCCCTATGTACAAGAATATAACTACTATAATACTGCCTCCTATGTACAAGAATATAGCAATTATGATACTGCCCCTATGTACAAGAATATAACTACTATAATACTGCCCCCTATGTACAAGAATATAACTACTATAATACTACCCCCTATGTACAAGAATATAACTACTATAATACTGACCCCCATGTACAAGAATATAACTACTATAGTACAGCCCCTGTGTACAAGAATATAACTACTATAATACTGCCCCTATGTACAAGAATATAACTACTTTAATACTGCTCCTATGTACAAGAATATAACTACTATAATACTGCTCCTATGTACAAGAATATAACTACTATAATACTGCCCCCTATGTACAAGAATATAACTACTTTAATACTGCTCCTATGTCCAAGAATATAACTACTATAATACTGAATCCTATGTACAAGAATAAAACTACTTTAATACTGACCCCTATGTACAAGAATATAACTACTATAAAACTGCCCCCTATGCACAAGAATATAACTACTATAATACTGCCCCCTATGTACAAGAATATAAGTACTATAATACTGCCTCCTATGTACAAGAATATAACTACTATGATACTGCCACCTATGTGCAAGAATATAGCTACTATAATACTGTTCCCTATGTACAAGAATATAACTACTTTAATACTGACCCCTATGTACAAGAATATATCTACTATAGTACTGCCCCTGTGTACAAGAATATAACTACTACAATACTCCCCCCTATGAACAAGAACATAACTACTATAATGCTGCCCCCTATGTGCAAGAATATAACTACTATAATACTGCCCTCTATGTACAAGAATATAACTACTAAAATACTGCCCCCTATTCACAAGAATATAACTACTATAATACTGCCCCTATGTACAAGAATATAACTACTATAATACTGCCCTCTATGGAGAAGAATATAACTACTAAAATACTGCCCCCTATTCACAAGAATATAACTACTATAATACAGCCCCTATGTACAAGAATATAACTACTATAATACTGCTCCCTATGTACAAGAATATAACTACAATAATACTGCCCGCTATGTACAAGGCTATAACTACTATAATACTGCCCCTATGTACAAGCATATAACTACTATAATACTGCTCCCTATGTACAGGAATATAACTACTATAATACTGCCTCCTACGAACAAGAATATAACTACTATAATACTGCCCCCTATGTACAAGAATATAACTACTATAATACTGCTGCCTATGTACGAGAATATAACTACTATAATACTGCCTCCTATGTACAAGTATATAACTACTATAATACTGCCCCCTATGTACAAGAATATAACTACTATAATACTGTCCCCTATGTACCAGAATATAACTACTACAATACTGAATCCTATGTACAAGAATATAACTACTATAATACTGCCCACTATGTACAAGAATATAAAAACTATAATACTGCCCCCTATGTACAAGAATATAACTACTTTAATACTGCTCCTATGTACAAGAATATAACTACTATAATACTGCCCCCTATGTACAAAAATATAACTACTATAATACTGCCCCCCTATGTACAAGAATAAAACTTTTATAATACTGCCCCCTATGTACAAGAATATAACTATTATAACATTGCCCCCAATGTACAAGAATAGAACTACTATAATACTACCTCCTATGTACAAGAATATAACTACTATAATACTGTCCTTAAGTACCAGAATATATCTACTATAATACTGCTCCAAATGTACAGGAATATAAGTACTATAATACTACCCCCTATGTACAAGAATATAACTACTATAAAACTACTCCCTATGTACAAGAATATAACTACTATAATACTGCCTCCTATGTACAAGAACATAACTACAATAATACTGCCTCCTATTTACAAGTATATAACTACAATAATACTGCTCCATATGTAGAAGAATATAACTAGTATAATACTGCCCCCTATGTACAAGAATATAACTACTATAATACTGCTCCATATGTACAAGCATATAACTACTGTAATACTGCTCCCTATGTACAAGAATATAACTACTATAATGTTGAATCCTATATACAAGAATATAACTACTTTAATACTGCCCCCTATGTACAAGAATAAAACTACTGTAATACTGACCCCTAGGTTCAAGAATATAACTACTATAATACTGCCTCCTATGTACAAGAATGTAACTACTATAATACTGCCCTTATGTACCAGAATATATCTACTATAATACTGCTCCCGATGTACAGGAATATAACTACTATAATACTACCCCCTATGTACAAGAATATAACTACTATAAAACTGCTCCCTATGTACTAGAATATAACTACTATAATACTGCCTCCTATGTACAAGAACATAACTACAATACTGCCTCCTATTTACAAGTATATAACTACTTTAATACTGCTCCATATGTACAAGAATATAACTACTATAATACTGCTCCTATGTACAAGAATATAACTACTATAATACTGCCCCCTATGTACAAGAATATAACTACTATAATACTGTCTCCTATTTACAAGTATATAACTACTATAATACTGCTCCATATGTACAAGAATATAACTACTATAATACTGCCCCCTATGTACAAGAATAAAACAACTGTAATACTGCCCCCTATGTACAAGAATATAACTACTATAATACTGCCTCCTATGTACAAGAATATAGCAATTATGATACTGCCCCCTATGTACAAGAATATAACTATTATAATACTACCCCCTATGTACAAGAATATAACTACTATAGTGCTGCCCCTGTGTACAAGAATATAACTACTATAATACTGCCCCTATGTACAAGAATACAACTACTTTAATACTGCTCCTATGTACAAGAATATAACTACTATAATACTGCTCCTATGTACAAGAATATAACTACTATAATACTGCCCCCTATGTACAAGAATATAACTACTTTAATACTGCTCCTATGTACAAGAATATAACTACTATAATACTGAATCCTATGTACAAGAATAAAACTACTTTAATACTGACCCCTATGTACAAGAATATATCTACTATAAAACTGCCCCCTATGCACAAGAATATAACTACTATAATACTGCCCCCTATGTACAAGAATATAAGTACTATAATACTGCCTCCTATGTACAAGAATATAACTACTATGATACTGCCACCTATGTGCAAGAATATATCTACTAAAATACTGCCCCCTATGTACAAGAATATAGCTACTATAATACTGTCCCCTATGTACAAGAATATAACTACTTTAATACTGACCCCTATGTACAAGAATATATCTACTATAGTACTGCCCCTGTGTACAAGAATATAACTACTACAATACTCCCCCCTATGAACAAGAACATAACTACTATAATACTGCCCCCTATGTGCAAGAATATAACTACTATAATACTGCCCTCTATGTACAAGAATATAACTACTAAAATACTGCCCCCTATTCAAAAGAATATAACTACTATAATACTGCCCCTATGTACAAGAATATAACTACTATAATACTGCCCTCTATGTACAAGAATATAACTACTAAAATACTGCCCCCTATTCACAAGAATATAACTACTATAATACAGCCCCTATGTACAAGAATATAACTACTATAATACTGCCCCCTATGTACAAGGATATAACTACTATAATACTGCTCCCTATGTACAAGAATATAACTACAATAATACTGCCCCCTATGTACAAGGCTATAACTACTATAATACTGCCCCTATGTACAAGCATATAACTACTATAATACTGCTCCCTATGTACAGGAATATAACTACTATAATACTGCCTCCTACGAACAAGAATATAACTACTATAATACTGTCCCCTATGTACCAGAATATAACTACTACAATACTGAATCCTATGTACAAGAATATAACTACTATAATACTGCCCACTATGTACAAGAATATAAAAACTATAATACTGCCCCCTATGTACAAGAACATAACTACAATAATACTGCCTCCCATGTACAAGAATATAACTACTATAGTACTGCCCCTGTGTACAAGAATATAACTACTATAATACTGCCCCTATGTACAAGAATATAACTACTTTAATACTGCTCCTATGTACAAGAATATAACTACTATAATACTGCTCCTATGTACAAGAATATAACTACTATAATACTGCCCCCTATGTACAAGAATATAACTACTTTAATACTGCTCCTATGTACAAGAATATAACTACTATAATACTGAATCCTATGTACAAGAATATAACTACTATGATACTGCCACCTATGTGCAAGAATATAACTACTAAAATACTGCCCCCTATGTACAAGAATATAGCTACTATAATACTGTCCCCTATGTACAAGAATATAACTACGTTAATACTGACCCCTATGTACAAAAATATATCTACTATAGTACTGCCCCTGTGTACAAGAATGTAACTACTATAATACTGCCCTTATGTACCAGAATATATCTACTATAATACTGCTCCCGATGTACAGGAATATAACTACTATAATACTACCCCTTTTGTACAAGAATATAACTACTATAAAACTGCTCCCTATGTACTAGAATATAACTACTATAATACTGCCTCCTATGTACAAGAACATAACTACAATAATACTGCCTCCTATTTACAAGTATATAACTACTATAATACTGCCCCCTATGTACAAGAATATAACTACTATAATACTGCCTCCTATGTACAAGAACATAACTAATATAATACTGCTCCATATGTACAAGCATATAACTACTGTAATACTGCTCCCTATGTACAAGAATATAACTACTATAATGTTGAATCCTATATACAAGAATATAACTACTTTAATACTGCCCCCTATGTACAAGAATAAAACTACTGTAATACTGACCCCTAGGTTCAAGAATATAACTACTATAATACTGCCTCCTATGTACAAGAATGTAACTACTATAATACTGCCCTTATGTACCAGAATATATCTACTATAATACTGCTCCCGATGTACAGGAATATAACTACTATAATACTACCCCCTATGTACAAGAATATAACTACTATAAAACTGCTCCCTATGTACTAGAATATAACTACTATAATACTGCCTCCTATGTACAAGAACATAACTACAATACTGCCTCCTATTTACAAGTATATAACTACTTTAATACTGCTCCATATGTACAAGAATATAACTACTATAATACTGCTCCTATGTACAAGAATATAACTACTATAATACTGCCCCCTATGTACAAGAATATAACTACTATAATACTGCCCCCCTATGTACAAGAATAAAACTTTTATAATACTGCCCCCTATGTACAAGAATATAACTATTATAACATTGCCCCCAATGTACAAGAATAGAACTACTATAATACTACCTCCTATGTACAAGAATATAACTACTATAATACTGTCCTTAAGTACCAGAATATATCTACTATAATACTGCTCCAAATGTACAGGAATATAAGTACTATAATACTACCCCCTATGTACAAGAATATAACTACTATAAAACTACTCCCTATGTACAAGAATATAACTACTATAATACTGCCTCCTATGTACAAGAACATAACTACAATAATACTGCCTCCTATTTACAAGTATATAACTACAATAATACTGCTCCATATGTAGAAGAATATAACTAGTATAATACTGCCCCCTATGTACAAGAATATAACTACTATAATACTGCTCCATATGTACAAGCATATAACTACTGTAATACTGCTCCCTATGTACAAGAATATAACTACTATAATGTTGAATCCTATATACAAGAATATAACTACTTTAATACTGCCCCCTATGTACAAGAATAAAACTACTGTAATACTGACCCCTAGGTTCAAGAATATAACTACTATAATACTGCCTCCTATGTACAAGAATGTAACTACTATAATACTGCCCTTATGTACCAGAATATATCTACTATAATACTGCTCCCGATGTACAGGAATATAACTACTATAATACTACCCCCTATGTACAAGAATATAACTACTATAAAACTGCTCCCTATGTACTAGAATATAACTACTATAATACTGCCTCCTATGTACAAGAACATAACTACAATACTGCCTCCTATTTACAAGTATATAACTACTTTAATACTGCTCCATATGTACAAGAATATAACTACTATAATACTGCTCCTATGTACAAGAATATAACTACTATAATACTGCCCCCTATGTACAAGAATATAACTACTATAATACTGTCTCCTATTTACAAGTATATAACTACTATAATACTGCTCCATATGTACAAGAATATAACTACTATAATACTGCCCCCTATGTACAAGAATAAAACAACTGTAATACTGCCCCCTATGTACAAGAATATAACTACTATAATACTGCCTCCTATGTACAAGAATATAGCAATTATGATACTGCCCCCTATGTACAAGAATATAACTATTATAATACTACCCCCTATGTACAAGAATATAACTACTATAGTGCTGCCCCTGTGTACAAGAATATAACTACTATAATACTGCCCCTATGTACAAGAATACAACTACTTTAATACTGCTCCTATGTACAAGAATATAACTACTATAATACTGCTCCTATGTACAAGAATATAACTACTATAATACTGCCCCCTATGTACAAGAATATAACTACTTTAATACTGCTCCTATGTACAAGAATATAACTACTATAATACTGAATCCTATGTACAAGAATAAAACTACTTTAATACTGACCCCTATGTACAAGAATATATCTACTATAAAACTGCCCCCTATGCACAAGAATATAACTACTATAATACTGCCCCCTATGTACAAGAATATAAGTACTATAATACTGCCTCCTATGTACAAGAATATAACTACTATGATACTGCCACCTATGTGCAAGAATATATCTACTAAAATACTGCCCCCTATGTACAAGAATATAGCTACTATAATACTGTCCCCTATGTACAAGAATATAACTACTTTAATACTGACCCCTATGTACAAGAATATATCTACTATAGTACTGCCCCTGTGTACAAGAATATAACTACTACAATACTCCCCCCTATGAACAAGAACATAACTACTATAATACTGCCCCCTATGTGCAAGAATATAACTACTATAATACTGCCCTCTATGTACAAGAATATAACTACTAAAATACTGCCCCCTATTCAAAAGAATATAACTACTATAATACTGCCCCTATGTACAAGAATATAACTACTATAATACTGCCCTCTATGTACAAGAATATAACTACTAAAATACTGCCCCCTATTCACAAGAATATAACTACTATAATACAGCCCCTATGTACAAGAATATAACTACTATAATACTGCCCCCTATGTACAAGGATATAACTACTATAATACTGCTCCCTATGTACAAGAATATAACTACAATAATACTGCCCCCTATGTACAAGGCTATAACTACTATAATACTGCCCCTATGTACAAGCATATAACTACTATAATACTGCTCCCTATGTACAGGAATATAACTACTATAATACTGCCTCCTACGAACAAGAATATAACTACTATAATACTGTCCCCTATGTACCAGAATATAACTACTACAATACTGAATCCTATGTACAAGAATATAACTACTATAATACTGCCCACTATGTACAAGAATATAAAAACTATAATACTGCCCCCTATGTACAAGAACATAACTACAATAATACTGCCTCCCATGTACAAGAATATAACTACTATAGTACTGCCCCTGTGTACAAGAATATAACTACTATAATACTGCCCCTATGTACAAGAATATAACTACTTTAATACTGCTCCTATGTACAAGAATATAACTACTATAATACTGCTCCTATGTACAAGAATATAACTACTATAATACTGCCCCCTATGTACAAGAATATAACTACTTTAATACTGCTCCTATGTACAAGAATATAACTACTATAATACTGAATCCTATGTACAAGAATATAACTACTATGATACTGCCACCTATGTGCAAGAATATAACTACTAAAATACTGCCCCCTATGTACAAGAATATAGCTACTATAATACTGTCCCCTATGTACAAGAATATAACTACGTTAATACTGACCCCTATGTACAAAAATATATCTACTATAGTACTGCCCCTGTGTACAAGAATGTAACTACTATAATACTGCCCTTATGTACCAGAATATATCTACTATAATACTGCTCCCGATGTACAGGAATATAACTACTATAATACTACCCCTTTTGTACAAGAATATAACTACTATAAAACTGCTCCCTATGTACTAGAATATAACTACTATAATACTGCCTCCTATGTACAAGAACATAACTACAATAATACTGCCTCCTATTTACAAGTATATAACTACTATAATACTGCCCCCTATGTACAAGAATATAACTACTATAATACTGCCTCCTATGTACAAGAACATAACTAATATAATACTGCTCCATATGTACAAGCATATAACTACTGTAATACTGCTCCCTATGTACAAGAATATAACTACTATAATGTTGAATCCTATATACAAGAATATAACTACTTTAATACTGCCCCCTATGTACAAGAATAAAACTACTGTAATACTGACCCCTAGGTTCAAGAATATAACTACTATAATACTGCCTCCTATGTACAAGAATGTAACTACTATAATACTGCCCTTATGTACCAGAATATATCTACTATAATACTGCTCCCGATGTACAGGAATATAACTACTATAATACTACCCCCTATGTACAAGAATATAACTACTATAAAACTGCTCCCTATGTACTAGAATATAACTACTATAATACTGCCTCCTATGTACAAGAACATAACTACAATACTGCCTCCTATTTACAAGTATATAACTACTTTAATACTGCTCCATATGTACAAGAATATAACTACTATAATACTGCTCCTATGTACAAGAATATAACTACTATAATACTGCCCCCTATGTACAAGAATATAACTACTATAATACTGTCTCCTATTTACAAGTATATAACTACTATAATACTGCTCCATATGTACAAGAATATAACTACTATAATACTGCTCCCTATGTACAAGAATATAACTACTATAATGGTGAATCCAATATACAAGAATATAACTACTTTAATACTGCCCCCTATGTACAAGAATAAAACAACTGTAATACTGCCCCCTATGTACAAGAATATAACTACTTTAATACTGACCCCTAGGTTCAAGAATATAACTACTATAATACTGCCTCCTATGTACAAGAATATAACTACACTAATACTGCCCCCTATGTACAAGAATAAAACTACTATAATACTGCTCCCTATGTACAAGAATATAACTACTATAATACTGCCCCCTATGTACAAGAATATAACTACTATAATACTGCCTCCTATGTACAAGAACATAACTACAATAATACTGCCTCCTATTTACAAGTATATAACTACTATAATACTGCCCCCTATGTACAAGAATATAACTACTATAATACTGTCCCCTATGTACCAGAATATAACTACTACAATACTGAATCCTATGTACAAGAATATAACTACTATAATACTGCCCACTATGTACAAGAATATAAAAACTATAATACTGCCCCCTATGTACAAGAATATAACTACTTTAATACTGCTCCTATGTACAAGAATATAACTACTATAATACTGCCCCCTATGTACAAAAATATAACTACTATAATACTGCCCCCCTATGTACAAGAATATAACTTTTATAATACTGCCCCCTATGCACAAGAATATAACTACTATAACATTGCCCCCAATGTACAAGAATAGAACTACTATAATACTACCTCCTATGTACAAGAATAAAACTAATATAATACTGTCCTTAAGTACCAGAATATATCTACTATAATACTGCTCCAAATGTACAGGAATATAAGTACTATAATACTACCCCCTATGTACAAGAATATAACTACTATAAAACTACTCCCTATGTACAAGAATATAACTACTATAATACTGCCTCCTATGTACAAGAACATAACTACAATAATACTGCCTCCTATTTACAAGTATATAACTACAATAATACTGCTCCATATGTAGAAGAATATAACTAGTATAATACTGCCCCCTATGTACAAGAATATAACTACTATAATACTGCTCCATATGTACAAGCATATAACTACTGTAATACTGCTCCCTATGTACAAGAATATAACTACTATAATGTTGAATCCTATATACAAGAATATAACTACTTTAATACTGCCCCCTATGTACAAGAATAAAACTACTGTAATACTGACCCCTAGGTTCAAGAATATAACTACTATAATACTGCCTCCTATGTACAAGAATGTAACTACTATAATACTGCCCTTATGTACCAGAATATATCTACTATAATACTGCTCCCGATGTACAGGAATATAACTACTATAATACTACCCCCTATGTACAAGAATATAACTACTATAAAACTGCTCCCTATGTACTAGAATATAACTACTATAATACTGCCTCCTATGTACAAGAACATAACTACAATACTGCCTCCTATTTACAAGTATATAACTACTATAATACTGCTCCATATGTACAAGAATATAACTACTATAATACTGCTCCTATGTACAAGAATATAACTACTATAATACTGCCCCCTATGTACAAGAATATAACTACTATAATACTGTCTCCTATTTACAAGTATATAACTACTATAATACTGCTCCATATGTACAAGAATATAACTACTATAATACTGCTCCCTATGTACAAGAATATAACTACTATAATGGTGAATCCAATATACAAGAATATAACTACTTTAATACTGCCCCCTATGTACAAGAATAAAACAACTGTAATACTGCCCCCTATGTACAAGAATATAACTACTTTAATACTGACCCCTAGGTTCAAGAATATAACTACTATAATACTGCCTCCTATGTACAAGAATATAACTACACTAATACTGCCCCCTATGTACAAGAATAAAACTACTATAATACTGCTCCCTATGTACAAGAATATAACTACTATAATACTGCCCCCTATGTACAAGAATATAACTACTATAATACTGCCTCCTATGTACAAGAATATAGCAATTATGATACTGCCCCCTATGTACAAGAATATAACTATTATAATACTACCCCCTATGTACAAGAATATAACTACTATAATACTGCCCCCCATGTACAAGAATATAACTACTATAGTACTGCCCCTGTGTACAAGAATATAACTACTATAATACTGCCCCTATGTACAAGAATATAACTACTTTATTACTGCTCCTATGTACAAGAATATAACTACTATAATACTGCTCCTATGTGCAAGAATAAAACTACTTTAATACTGACCCCTATGTACAAGAATATATCTACTATAAAACTGCCCCCTATGCACAAGAATATAACTACTATAATACTGCCCCCTATGTACAAGAATATAAGTACTATAATACTGCCTCCTATGTACAAGAATATAACTACTATGATACTGCCACCTATGTGCAAGAATATATCTACTAAAATACTGCCCCCTATGTACAAGAATATAGCTACTATAATACTGTCCCCTATGTACAAGAATATAACTACTTTAATACTGACCCCTATGTACAAGAATATATCTACTACAGTACTGCCCCTGTGTACAAGAATATAACAACTACAATACTCCCCCCTATGAACAAGAACATAACTACTATAATACTACCTCCTATGTACAAGAATATAACTACCATAACTGTCCCCTATGTACAAGAATATAACTACTATAATACTGCCCCCTATGTACAAGAAAATAACTACTATAATACTGTCCCCTATGTACAAGAATATAATTACCATAATACTGCCCCCAATGTACAAGAATAGAACTACTATAATACTACCTCCTATGTACAAGAATATAACTACCATAACTGTCCCCTATGTACAAGAACATAGCTACTATAATACTACCTCCTATGTACAAGAATATAACTACCATAACTGTCCCCGATGTACAAGAAAATAACTACTATAATACTGCCCCCTATGTACAAGAATATATCTACTATAATACTGCTCCTGTGTACAAGAATATATCTACTATAATACTGCCCCCTATGTACAAGAATATAACTGCTATAATACTGCTCCTATGTACAAGAATATAACTACTATAATACTGCCCCCTATGTACAAGAATATAACTACCATAATACTGTCCCCTATGTACAAGAATATAACTGCTATAATACTGCCCCCTATGTACATGAATATAACTACTATAATACTGCCCCCTATGTACATGAATATAACTACTATAATACTGCCCTATATGTACAAGAATATAACTACTATAATACTGCCTCCTATTTACAAGAATATAACTACTATAATACTGCTCCATATGTACAAGAATATAACTACTATAATACTGCTCCCTATGTAGAAGAATATAACTACTATAATGGTGAATCCTATATACAAGAATATAACTACTTTAATACTGCCCCCTATGTACAAGAATAAAACTACTGTAATACTGCCCCCTATGTACAAGAATATAACTACTTTAATACTGACCCCTAGGTTGAAGAATATAACTACTATAATACTGCCTCCTATGTACAAGAATATAACTACTCTAATACTGCCCCCTATGTACAAGAATAAAACTACTATAATACTGCTCCCTATGTACAAGAATATAACTACTATAATACTGCCCCTATGTACAAGAATTTAACTACCATAATACTGCCCCCTATGTACAAGAATATAACTACTATAATACTGCCCCCTATGTACAAGAATATAACTACTATAATGCTGTCCCCTATGTACCAGAATATAACTACTACAATACTGAATCCTATGTACAAGAATATAACTACTATAATACTGCCCACTATGTACAAGAATATAACTACTATAATACTGCCCCCTATGTACAAGAATATAACTACTTTAATACTGCTCCTATGTACAAGAATATAACTACTATAATATTGCCTCCTATGAACAAGAATATAACTACTATAATACTGCCCCCTATGTGCAAAAATATAACTACTATAATACTGCCCCCCTATGTACAAGAATATAACTTTTATAATACTGCCCCCTATGCACAAGAATATAACTACTATAACATTGCCCCCTATGTACAAGAATAGAACTACTATAATACTACCTCCTATGTACAAGAATATAACTGCTATAATACTGCCCTTAAGTACCAGAATATATCTACTATAATACTGCTCCCGATGTACAGGAATATAAGTACTATAATACTACCCCCTATGTACAAGAATATAACTACTACAAAACTACTCCCTATGTACAAGAATATAACTACTATAATACTGCCTCCTATGTACAAGAACATAACTACAATAATACTGCCTCCTATTTACAAGTATATAACTACTATAATACTGCTCCATATGTAGAAGAATATAACTAGTATAATACTGCCCCCTATGTACAAGAATATAACTACTATAATACTGCTCCATATGTACAAGCATATAACTACCGTAATACTGCTCCCTATGTACAAGAATATAACTACTATAATGCTGAATCCTATATACAAGAATATAACTACTTTAATACTGCCCCCTATGTACAAGAATAAAACTACTGTAATACTGCCCCCTATGTTCAAGAATATAACTACTTTAATACTGACCCCTAGGTTCAAGAATATAACTACTATAATACTGCCTCCTATGTACAAGAATGTAACTACTATAATACTGCCCTTATGTACCAGAATATATCTACTATAATACTGCTCCCGATGTACAGGAATATAACTACTATAATACTACCCCCTATGTACAAGAATATAACTACTATAAAACTGCTCCCTATGTACTAGAATATAACTACTATAATACTGCCTCCTATGTACAAGAACATAACTACAATAATACTGCCTCCTATTTACAAGTATATAACAACTATAATACTGCTCCATATGTACAAGAATATAACTACTATAATACTGCCCCCTATGCACAAGAATATAACTACTATAACATTGCCCCCTATGTACAAGAATATAAGTACTATAATACTGCCTCCTATGTACAAGAATATAACTACTATGATACTGCCACCTATGTGCAAGAATATATCTACTAAAATACTGCCCCCTATGTACAAGAATATAGCTACTATAATACTGTCCCCTATGTACAAGAATATAACTACTTTAATACTGACCCCTATGTACAAGAATATATCTACTACAGTACTGCCCCTGTGTACAAGAATATAACAACTACAATACTCCCCCCTATGAACAAGAACATAACTACTATAATACTACCTCCTATGTACAAGAATATAACTACCATAACTGTCCCCTATGTACAAGAATATAACTACTATAATACTGCCCCCTATGTACAAGAAAATAACTACTATAATACTGTCCCCTATGTACAAGAATATAACTACCATAATACTGCCCCCAATGTACAAGAATAGAACTACTATAATACTACCTCCCATGTACAAGAATATAACTACCATAACTGTCCCCTATGTACAAGAACATAGCTACTATAATACTACCTCCTATGTACAAGAATATAACTACCATAACTGTCCCCGATGTACAAGAAAATAACTACTATAATACTGCCCCCTATGTACAAGAATATATCTACTATAATACTGCTCCTGTGTACAAGAATATATCTACTATAATACTGCCCCCTATGTACAAGAATATAACTGCTATAATACTGCTCCTATGTACAAGAATATCACTACTATAATACTGCCCCCTATGTACAAGAATATAACTACCATAATACTGTCCCCTATGTACAAGAATATAACTGCTATAATACTGCCCCCTATGTACATGAATATAACTACTATAATACTGCCCCCTATGTACATGAATATAACTACTATAATACTGCCCTATATGTACAAGAATATAACTACTATAATACTGCCTCCTATTTACAAGAATATAACTACTATAATACTGCTCCATATGTACAAGAATATAACTACTATAATACTGCTCCCTATGTAGAAGAATATAACTACTATAATGGTGAATCCTATATACAAGAATATAACTACTTTAATACTGCCCCCTATGTACAAGAATAAAACTACTGTAATACTGCCCCCTATGTACAAGAATATAACTACTTTAATACTGACCCCTAGGTTGAAGAATATAACTACTATAATACTGCCTCCTATGTACAAGAATATAACTACTCTAATACTGCCCCCTATGTACAAGAATAAAACTACTATAATACTGCTCCCTATGTACAAGAATATAACTACTATAATACTGCCCCTATGTACAAGAATTTAACTACTATAATACTGCCCCCTATGTACAAGAATATAACTACTATAATACTGCCCCCTATGTACAAGAATATAACTACTATAATACTGTCCCCTATGTACAAGAATATAACTACTACAATACTGAATCCTATGTACAAGAATATAACTACTATAATACTGCCCACTATGTACAAGAATATAACTACTATAATACTGCCCCCTATGTACAAGAATATAACTACTTTAATACTGCTCCTATGTACAAGAATATAACTACTATAATATTGCCTCCTATGTACAAGAATATAACTACTATAATACTGCCCCCTATGTGCAAAAATATAACTACTATAATACTGCCCCCCTATGTACAAGAATATAACTTTTATAATACTGCCCCCTATGCACAAAAATATAACTACTATAACATTGCCCCCTATGTACAAGAATAGAACTACTATAATACTACCTCCTATGTACAAGAATATAACTGCTATAATACTGCCCTTAAGTACCAGAATATATCTACTATAATACTGCTCCCGATGTACAGGAATATAAGTACTATAATACTACCCCCTATGTACAAGAATATAACTACTATAAAACTACTCCCTATGTACAAGAATATAACTACTATAATACTGCCTCCTATGTACAAGAACATAACTACAATAATACTGCCTCCTATTTACAAGTATATAACTACTATAATACTGCTCCATATGTAGAAGAATATAACTAGTATAATACTGCTCCCTATGTACAAGAATATAACTACTATAATGCTGAATCCTATATACAAGAATATAACTACTTTAATACTGCCCCCTATGTACAAGAATAAAACTACTGTAATACTGCCCCCTATGTTCAAGAATATAACTACTTTAATACTGACCCCTAGGTTCAAGAATATAACTACTATAATACTGCTTCCTATGTACAAGAATGTAACTACTATAATACTGCCCTTATGTACCAGAATATATCTACTATAATACTGCTCCCGATGTACAGGAATATAACTACTATAATACTACCCCCTATGTACAAGAATATAACTACTATAAAACTGCTCCCTATGTACTAGAATATAACTACTATAATACTGCCTCCTATGTACAAGAACATAACTACAATAATACTGCCTCCTATTTACAAGTATATAACTACTATAATACTGCTCCATATGTACAAGAATATAACTACTATAATACTGCCCCCTATGCACAAGAATATAACTACTATAACATTGCCCCCTATGTACAAGAATAGAACTACTATAATACTACCTCCTATGTACAAGAATATAACTGCTATAATACTGCCCTTAAGTACCAGAATATATCTACTATAATACTGCTCCCGATGTACAGGAATATAAGTACTATAATACTACCCCCTATGTACAAGAATATAACTACTATAAAACTACTCCCTATGTACAAGAATATAACTACTATAATACTGCCTCCTATGTACAAGAACATAACTACAATAATACTGCCTCCTATTTACAAGTATATAACTACTATAATACTGCTCCATATGTAGAAGAATATAACTAGTATAATACTGCCCCCTATGTACAAGAATATAACTACTATAATACTGCTCCATATGTACAAGCATATAACTACCGTAATACTGCTCCCTATGTACAAGAATATAACTACTATAATGCTGAATCCTATATACAAGAATATAACTACTTTAATACTGCCCCCTATGTACAAGAATAAAACTACTGTAATACTGCCCCCTATGTTCAAGAATATAACTACTTCAATACTGACCCCTAGGTTCAAGAATATAACTACTATAATACTGCCTCCTATGTACAAGAATGTAACTACTATAATACTGCCCTTATGTACCAGAATATATCTACTATAATACTGCTCCCGATGTACAGGAATATAACTACTATAATACTACCCCCTATGTACAAGAATATAACTACTATAAAACTGCTCCCTATGTACTAGAATATAACTACTATAATACTGCCTCCTATGTACAAGAACATAACTACAATAATACTGCCTCCAATTTACAAGTATATAACTACTATAATACTGCTCCATATGTACAAGAATATAACTACTATAATACTGCTCCTATGTACAAGAATATAACTACTATAATACTGCCCCCTATGTACAAGAATATAACTACTATAATACTGCCTCCTATTTACAAGTATATAACTACTATAATACTGCTCCATATGTACAAGAATATAACTACTATAATACTGCACCCTATGTACAAGAATTTAACTACTATAATGGTGAATCCTATATACAAGAATATAACTACTATAATGGTGAATCCTATATACAAGAATATAACTACTCTAATACTGCCCCATATGTACAAGAATAAAACTACTATAATACTGCTCCCTATGTACAAGTATATAACTACTATAATACTGCCCCCTATGTACAAGAATATAACTACTATAATACTGCCTCCTATGTACAAGAATATAGCAATTATGATACCGCCCCTATGTACAAGAATATAACTACTATAATACTGCCCCCTATGTACAAGAATATAAGTACTATAATACTACCCTCTATGTACAAGAATATAACTACTATAATACTGACCCCCATGTACAATAATATAACTACTATAGTACTGCCCCTGTGTACAAGAATATAACTAATATAATACTGCCCCTATGTACAAGAATCTAACTACTTTAATACTGCTCCTATGTACAAGAATATAACTACTATAATACTGCTCCTATGTACAAGAATATAACTACTATAATACTGCCCCCTATGTACAAGAATATAACTACTTTAATACTGCTCCTATGTACAAGAATATAACTACTATAATACTGAATCCTATGTACAAGAATAGAACTACTTTAATACTGACCCCTATGTACAAGAATATAACTACTATAAAACTGCCCCCTATGCACAAGAATATAACTACTATAATACTGCCCCCTATGTACAAGAATATAAGTACTATAATACTGCCTCCTATGTACAAGAATATAACTACTATGATACTGCCACCTATGTGCAAGAATATAGCTACTATAATACTGTCCCCTATGTACAAGAATATAACTACTTTAATACTGACCCCTATGTACAAGAATATATCTACTATAGTACTGCCCCTGTGTACAAGAATATAACTACTACAATACTCCCCCCTATGAACAAGAACATAACTACTATAATACTGCCCCCTATGTGCAAGAATATAACTACTATAATACTGCCCTCTATGTACAAGAATATAACTACTAAAATACTGCCCCCTATTCACAAGAATATAACTACTATAATACTGCCCCTATGTACAAGAATATAACTACTATAATACTGCCCTCTATGTACAAGAATATAACTACTAAAATACTGCCCCCTATTCACAAGAATATAACTACTATAATACTGCCCCTATGTACAAGAATATAACTACTATAATACTGCCCCCTATGTACAAGGATATAACTACTATAATACTGCTCCCTATGTACAAGAATATAACTACAATAATACTGCCCCCTATGTACAAGGCTATAACTACTATAATACTGCCCCTATGTACTAGCATATAACTACTATAATACTGCTCCCTATGTACAGGAATATAACTACTATAATACTGCCTCCTACGAACAAGAATATAACTACTATAATACTGCCCCCTATGTATAAGAATATAACTACTATAATACTGCTGCCTATGTACGAGAATATAACTACTATAATACTGCCTCCTATGTACAAGAATATAAGTACAATAATACTGCCCCCTATGTACAAGAACATAACTACAATAATACTGCCTCCCATGTACAAGAATATAACTACTATAGTACTGCCCCTGTGTACAAGAATATAACTACTATAATACTGCCCCTATGTACAAGAATATAACTACTTTAATACTGCTCCTATGTACAAGAATATAACTACTATAATACTGCTCCTATGTACAAGAATATAACTACTATAATACTGCCCCCTATGTACAAGAATATAACTACTTTAATACTGCTCCTATGTACAAGAATATAACTACTATAATACTGAATCCTATGTACAAGAATATAACTACTATGATACTGCCACCTATGTGCAAGAATATAACTACTAAAATACTGCCCCCTATGTACAAGAATATAGCTACTATAATACTGTCCCCTATGTACAAGAATATAACTACGTTAATACTGACCCCTATGTACAAGAATATATCTACTATAGTACTGCCCCTGTGTACAAGAATGTAACTACTATAATACTGCCCTTATGTACCAGAATATATCTACTATAATACTGCTCCCGATGTACAGGAATATAACTACTATAATACTACCCCCTATGTACAAGAATATAACTACTATAAAACTGCTCCCTATGTACTAGAATATAACTACTATAATACTGCCTCCTATGTACAAGAACATAACTACAATAATACTGCCTCCTATTTACAAGTATATAACTACTATAATACTGCCCCCTATGTACAAGAATATAACTACTATAATACTGTCCCCTATGTACCAGAATATAACTACTACAATACTGAATCCTATGTACAAGAATATAACTACTATAATACTGCCCACTATGTACAAGAATATAAAAACTATAATACTGCCACATATGTACAAGAATATAACTACTTTAATACTGCTCCTATGTACAAGAATATAACTACTATAATACTGCCCCCTATGTACAAAAATATAACTACTATAATACTGCCCCCCTATGTACAAGAATATAACTTTTATAATACTGCCCCCTATGCACAAGAATATAACTACTATAACATTGCCCTCAATGTACAAGAATAGAACTACTATAATACTACCTCCTATGTACAAGAAAATAACTACTATAATACTGTCCTTAAGTACCAGAATATATCTACTATAATACTGCTCCAAATGTACAGGAATATAAGTACTATAATACTACCCCCTATGTACAAGAATATAACTACTATAAAACTACTCCCTATGTACAAGAATATAACTACTATAATACTGCCTCCTATGTACAAGAACATAACTACAATAATACTGCCTCCTATTTACAAGTATATAACTACTATAATACTGCTCCATATGTAGAAGAATATAACTAGTATAATACTGCCCCCTATGTACAAGAATATAACTACTATAATACTGCTCCATATGTACAAGCATATAACTACCGTAATACTGCTCCCTATGTACAAGAATATAACTACTATAATGCTGAATCCTATATACAAGAATATAACTACTTTAATACTGCCCCATATGTACAAGAATAAAACTACTGTAATACTGCCCCCTATGTTCAAGAATATAACTACTTTATTACTGACCCCTAGGTTCAAGAATATAACTACTATAATACTGCCTCCTATGTACAAGAATGTAACTACTATAATACTGCCCTTATGTACCAGAATATATCTACTATAATACTGCTCCCGATGTACAGGAATATAACTACTATAATACTACCCCCTATGTACAAGAATATAACTACTATAAAACTGCTCCCTATGTACTAGAATATAACTACTATAATACTGCCTCCTATGTACAAGAACACAACTACAATAATACTGCCTCCTATTTACAAGTATATAACTACTATAATACTGCTCCATATGTACAAGAATATAACTACTATAATACTGCTCCTATGTACAAGAATATAACTACTATAATACTGCCCCCTATGTACAAGAATATAACTACTATAATACTGCCTCCTATTTACAAGTTTATAACTACTATAATACTGCTCCATATGTACAAGAATATAACTACTATAATACTGCTCCCTATGTACAAGAAAATAACTACTATAATGGTGAATCCTATATACAAGAATATAACTACTTTAATACTGCCCCCTATGTACAAGAATAAAACTACTGTAATACTGCCCCCTATGTACAAGAATATAACTACTTTAATACTGCCTCCTATGTACAAGAATATAACTACTATAATACTGCCCCCTATGTACAAGAATATAACTACTATAATACTGCCTCCTATGTACAAGAATATAGCAATTATGATACTGCCCCCTATGTACAAGAATATAACTACTATAATACTGCCCCTTATGTACAAGAATATAACTACTATAATACTACCCCCTATGTACAAGAATATAACTACTATAATACTGCCCCCCATGTACAAGAATATAACTACTATAGTACTGCCCCTGTGTACAAGAATATAACTACTATAATACTGCCCCTATGTACAAGAATATAACTACTTTAATACTGCTCCTATGTACAAGAATATAACTACTATAATACTGCTCCTATGTACAAGAATATAATTACTATAATACTGCTCCTATGTACAAGAATATAACTACTATAATACTGAATCCTATGTACAAGAATAAAACTACTTTAATACTGACCCCTATGTACAAGAATATAACTACTATAAAACTGCCCCCTATGCACAAGAATACAGCTACTATAATACTGCCCCCTATGTACAAGAATATAAGTACTATAATACTGCCTCCTATGTACAAGAATATAACTACTTTAATACTGCTCCTATGTACAAGAATATAACTACTATAATACTGAATCCTATGTACAAGAATAAAACTACTTTAATACTGACCCCTATGTACAAGAATATAACTACTATAAAACTGCCCCCTATGCACAAGAATACAGCTACTATAATACTGCCCCCTATGTACAAGAATATAAGTACTATAATACTGCCTCCTATGTACAAGAATATAACTACTATGATACAGCCACCTATGTGCAAGAATATATCTACTAAAATACTGCCCCCTATGTACAAGAATATAGCTACTATAATACTGAGCCCTATGTACAAGCATATATCTACTATAGTACTGCCCCTGTGTACAAGAATATAACTACTACAATACTCCCCCCTATGAACAAGAACATAACTACTATAATACTACCTCCTATGTACAAGAATATAACTACCATAACTGTCCCCTATGTACAAGAATATAACTACTATAATACTGTCCCCTATGTACAAGAAAATAACTACTATAATACTGTCCCCTATGTACAAGAATATAACTACCATAATACTGCTCCCTATGTACAAGAACATAACTACTATAATACTGCCCCCTATGTACAAGAATATAACTACCATAACTGTCCCCTATGTGCAAGGATATAACTACTATAATACTGCCCCCTATGTACAAGAATATAACTACTATAATATTGCCTCCTATTTACAAGTATATAACTACTATAATACTGCTCCATATGTACAAGAATATAACTACTATAATACTGCTCCCTATGTACAAGAATATAACTACTATAATGGTGAATCCAATATACAAGAATATAACTACTTTAATACTGCCCCCTATGTACAAGAATAAAACTACTGTAATACTGCCCCCTATGTACAAGAATATAACTACTTTAATACTGACCCCTAGGTTCAAGAATATAACTACTATAATACTGCCTCCTATGTACAAGAATATAACTACACTAATACTGCCTCCTATGTACAAGAATATAGCAATTATGATACTGCCCCCTATGTACAAGAATATAACTATTATAATACTACCCCCTATGTACAAGAATATAACTACTATAATACTGCCCCCCATGTACAAGAATATAACTACTGTAGTACTGCCCCTGTGTACAAGAATATAACTACTATAATACTGCCCCTATGTACAAGAATATAACTACTTTAATACTGCTCCTATGTACAAGAATATAACTACTATAATACTGCTCCTATGTACAAGAATATAACTACTATAATACTGCCCCCTATGTACAAGAATATAACTACTTTAATACTGCTCCTATGTACAAGAATATAACTACTATAATACTGAATCCTATGTACAAGAATAAAACTACTTTAATACTGACCCCTATGTACAAGAATATATCTACTATAAAACTGCCCCCTATGCACAAGAATATAACTACTATAATACTGCCCCCTATGTACAAGAATATAAGTACTATAATACTGCCTCCTATGTACAAGAATATAACTACTATGATACTGCCACCTATGTGCAAGAATATATCTACTAAAATACTGCCCCTTATGTACAAGAATATAGCTACTATAATACTGTCCCCTATGTACAAGAATATAACTACTTTAATACTGACCCCTATGTACAAGAATACATCTACTATAGTACTGCCCCTGTGTACAAGAATATAACAACTACAATACTCCCCCCTATGAACAAGAACATAACTACTATAATACTACCTCCTATGTACAAGAATATAACTACCATAACTGTCCCCTATGTACAAGAATATAACTACTATAATACTGCCCCCTATGTACAAGAAAATAACTACTATAATACTGTCCCCTATGTACAAGAATATAACTACCATAATACTGCCCCCAATGTACAAGAATAGAACTACTATAATACTACCTCCTATGTACAAGAATATAACTACCATAACTGTCCCCGATGTACAAGAAAATAACTACTATAATACTGCCCCCTATGTACAAGAATATAACTACTATAATACTGCCCCCTATGTGCAAGAATATAACTACTATATTACTGCTTCCTATATACAAGAATATTACTACTATAATACAGCTCCTATGTACAAGAATATAACTACTATAAAACTGCTCCTATGTACAAGAATATAACTACTATATTACTGCCCCCTATGTACAAGAATATAACTACTATAATACTGCTCCTATGTACAAGAATATAACTACTATAATACTGCCCCCTATGTACAAGAATATATCTGCTATAATACTGCTCCTGTGTACAAGAATATAACTACTATAATACTGCCCCCTATGTACAAGAATATAACTACCATAATACTGCTCCTATGTACAAGAATATAACTACTATAATACTGCCCTCTATGTACAAGAATATAACTACCATAATACTGTCCCCTATGTACAAGAATATAACTACTATAATACTGCCCCCTATGTACATGAATATAACTACTATAATACTGCCCCCTATGTACATGAATATAACTACTATAATACTGCCCTATATGTACAAGAATATAACTACTATAATACTGCCTCCTATTTACAAGAATATTACTACTATAATACTGCTCCATATGTACAAGAATATAACTACTATAATACTGCTCCCTATGTAGAAGATTATAACTACTATAATACTGCCTCCTATGTACAAGAATAAAACTACTGTAATACTGCCCCCTATGTACAAGAATATAACTACTTTAATACTGCCCCCTATGTACAAGAATAAAACTACTGTAATACTGCCCCCTATGTACAAGAATAAAACTACTTTAATACTGACCCCTAGGTTCAAGAATATAACTACTATAATACTGCCTCCTATGTACAAGAATATAACTACTCTAATACTGCCCCCTATGTACAAGAATAAAACTACTATAATACTGCTCCCTATGTACAAGAATATAACTACTATAATACTGCCCCTATGTACAAGAATTTAACTACTATAATACTGCCCCCTATGTACAAGAATATAACTACTATAATACTGCCCCCTATGTACAAGAATATAACTACTATAATACTGTCCCCTATGTACCAGAATATAACTACTACAATACTGAATCCTATGTACAAGAATATAACTACTATAATACTGCCCACTATGTACAAGAATATAACTACTATAATACTGCCCCCTATGTACAAGAATATAACTACTTTAATACTGCTCCTATGTACAAGAATATAACTACTATAATACTGCCCCCTATGTACAAGAATAAAACTACTGTAATACTGCCCCCTATGTACAAGAATATAACTACTTTAATACTGACCCCTAGGTTCAAGAATATAACTACTATAATACTGCCTCCTATGTACAAGAATATAACTACACTAATACTGCCTCCTATGTACAAGAATATAGCAATTATGATACTGCCCCCTATGTACAAGAATATAACTATTATAATACTACCCCCTATGTACAAGAATATAACTACTATAATACTGCCCCCCATGTACAAGAATATAACTACTGTAGTACTGCCCCTGTGTACAAGAATATAACTACTATAATACTGCCCCTATGTACAAGAATATAACTACTTTAATACTGCTCCTATGTACAAGAATATAACTACTATAATACTGCTCCTATGTACAAGAATATAACTACTATAATACTGCCCCCTATGTACAAGAATATAACTACTTTAATACTGCTCCTATGTACAAGAATATAACTACTATAATACTGAATCCTATGTACAAGAATAAAACTACTTTAATACTGACCCCTATGTACAAGAATATATCTACTATAAAACTGCCCCCTATGCACAAGAATATAACTACTATAATACTGCCCCCTATGTACAAGAATATAAGTACTATAATACTGCCTCCTATGTACAAGAATATAACTACTATGATACTGCCACCTATGTGCAAGAATATATCTACTAAAATACTGCCCCTTATGTACAAGAATATAGCTACTATAATACTGTCCCCTATGTACAAGAATATAACTACTTTAATACTGACCCCTATGTACAAGAATACATCTACTATAGTACTGCCCCTGTGTACAAGAATATAACAACTACAATACTCCCCCCTATGAACAAGAACATAACTACTATAATACTACCTCCTATGTACAAGAATATAACTACCATAACTGTCCCCTATGTACAAGAATATAACTACTATAATACTGCCCCCTATGTACAAGAAAATAACTACTATAATACTGTCCCCTATGTACAAGAATATAACTACCATAATACTGCCCCCAATGTACAAGAATAGAACTACTATAATACTACCTCCTATGTACAAGAATATAACTACCATAACTGTCCCCGATGTACAAGAAAATAACTACTATAATACTGCCCCCTATGTACAAGAATATAACTACTATAATACTGCCCCCTATGTGCAAGAATATAACTACTATATTACTGCTTCCTATATACAAGAATATTACTACTATAATACAGCTCCTATGTACAAGAATATAACTACTATAATACTGCCCCCTATGTACAAGAATATAACTACCATAATACTGCTCCTATGTACAAGAATATAACTACTATAATACTGCTCCCTATGTAGAAGATTATAACTACTATAATACTGCCTCCTATGTACAAGAATAAAACTACTGTAATACTGCCCCCTATGTACAAGAATATAACTACTTTAATACTGCCCCCTATGTACAAGAATAAAACTACTGTAATACTGCCCCCTATGTACAAGAATAAAACTACTTTAATACTGACCCCTAGGTTCAAGAATATAACTACTATAAAACTGCTCCTATGTACAAGAATATAACTACTATATTACTGCCCCCTATGTACAAGAATATAACTACTATAATACTGCTCCTATGTACAAGAATATAACTACTATAATACTGCCCCCTATGTACAAGAATATATCTGCTATAATACTGCTCCTGTGTACAAGAATATAACTACTATAATACTGCCCCCTATGTACAAGAATATAACTACCATAATACTGCTCCTATGTACAAGAATATAACTACTATAATACTGCCCTCTATGTACAAGAATATAACTACCATAATACTGTCCCCTATGTACAAGAATATAACTACTATAATACTGCCCCCTATGTACATGAATATAACTACTATAATACTGCCCCCTATGTACATGAATATAACTACTATAATACTGCCCTATATGTACAAGAATATAACTACTATAATACTGCCTCCTATTTACAAGAATATTACTACTATAATACTGCTCCATATGTACAAGAATATAACTACTATAATACTGCTCCCTATGTAGAAGATTATAACTACTATAATACTGCCTCCTATGTACAAGAATAAAACTACTGTAATACTGCCCCCTATGTACAAGAATATAACTACTTTAATACTGCCCCCTATGTACAAGAATAAAACTACTGTAATACTGCCCCCTATGTACAAGAATAAAACTACTTTAATACTGACCCCTAGGTTCAAGAATATAACTACTATAATACTGCCTCCTATGTACAAGAATATAACTACTCTAATACTGCCCCCTATGTACAAGAATAAAACTACTATAATACTGCTCCCTATGTACAAGAATATAACTACTATAATACTGCCCCTATGTACAAGAATTTAACTACTATAATACTGCCCCCTATGTACAAGAATATAACTACTATAATACTGCCCCCTATGTACAAGAATATAACTACTATAATACTGTCCCCTATGTACCAGAATATAACTACTACAATACTGAATCCTATGTACAAGAATATAACTACTATAATACTGCCCACTATGTACAAGAATATAACTACTATAATACTGCCCCCTATGTACAAGAATATAACTACTTTAATACTGCTCCTATGTACAAGAATATAACTACTATAATACTGCCCCCTATGTGCAAAAATATAACTACTATAATACTGCCCCCCTATGTACAAGAATATAACTTTTAAAATACTGCCCCCTATGCACAAGAATATAACTACCATAACATTGCCCCCTATGTACATGAATAGAACTACTATAATACTACCTCCTATGTACAAGAATATAACTGCTATAATACTGCCCTTAAGTACCAGAATATATCTACTATAATACTGCTCCCGATGTACAGGAATATAAGTACTATAATACTACCCCCTATGTACAAGAATATAACTACTATAAAACTACTCCCTATGTACAAGAATATAACTACTATAATACTGCCTCCTATGTACAAGAACATAACTACAATAATACTGCCTCCTATTTACAAGTATATAACTACTATAATACTGCTCCATATGTACAAGCATATAACTACCGTAATACTGCTCCCTATGTACAAGAATATAACTACTATAATGCTGAATCCTATATACAAGAATATAACTACTATAATACTGCTCCCGATGTACAGGAATATAACTACTGTAATACTGCCCCCTATGTACAAGAATATAACTACTATAAAACTGCTCCCTATGTACTAGAATATAACTACTATAATACTGCCTCCTATGTACAAGAACATAACTACAATAATACTGACTCCTATTTACAAGTATATAACTACTATAATACTGCTCCATATGTACAAGAATATAACTACTATAATACTGCTCCTATGTACAAGAATATAACTACTATAATACTGCCTCCTATTTACAAGTTTATAACTACTATAATACTGCTCCATATGTACAAGAATATAACTACTATAATACTGCCCCCTATGTACAAGAATAAAACTACTGTAATACTGCCCCCTATGTACAAGAATATAACTACTTTAATACTGACCCCTAGGTTCAAGAATAAACTACTATAATACTGCCTCCTATGTACAAGAATATAACTACTCTAATACTGCCCCCTATGTACAAGAATAAAACTACTATAATACTGCCCCCTATGTACAAGAATATAACTACTATAATACTGCCTCCTATGTACAAGAATATACCAATTATGATACTGCCCCCTATGTACAAGAATATAACTACTATAATACTGCCCCTTATGTACAAGAATATAACTACTATAATACTACCCCCTATGTACAAGAATATAACTACTATAATACTGCCCCCCATGTACAAGAATATAACTACTATAGTACTGCCCCTGTGTACAAGAATATAACTACTATAATACTGCCCCTATGTACAAGAATATAACTACTTTAATACTGCTCCTATGTACAAGAATATAACTACTATAATACTGCTCCTATGTACAAGAATATAACTACTATAATACTGCCTCCTATGTACAAGAATATAACTACTATAATACTGCCTTCTATGTACAAGAATATAAACACTATAATACTGCCCCTATGTACAAGAATATAACTACTATAATACTGCCCTTATGTACAAGAATATAACTACTATAATACTGCCCCCTATGTACAAGAATATAACTACTAAAATACTGCTCCTATGTACAAGAATATAACTACTATAATACTACCTCCTATGTACAAGAATAAAACTACTTTAATACTGACCCCTATGTACAAGAATATAACTACTATAAAACTGCCCCCTATGCACAAGAATATAGCTACTATAATACTGCCCCCTATGTACAAGAATATATGTACTATAATACTGCCTCCTATGTACAAGAATATAACTACTATGATACTGCCACCTATGTGCAAGAATATATCTACTAAAATACTGCCCCCTATGTACAAGAATATAGCTACTATAATACTGTCCCCTATGTACAAGAATATAACTACTTTAATACTGAGCCCTATGTACAAGAATATATCTACTATAGTACTGCCCCTGTGTACAAGAATATAACTACTACAATACTCCCCCCTATGAACAAGAACATAACTACTATAATACTACCTCCTATGTACAAGAATATAACTACCATAACTGTCCCCTATGTACAAGAATATAACTACTATAATACTGCCCCCTATGTACAAGAAAATAACTACTATAATACTGTCCCCTTTGTACAATAATATAACTACCATAATACTGCCCCCAATGTACAAGAATAGAACTACTATAATACTACCTCCTATGTACAAGAATATAACTACCATAACTGTCCCCTATGTACAAGAAAATAACTACTATAATACTGCCCCCTATGTACAAGAATATAACTACTATAATACTGCCCCCTATGTGCAAGAATATAACTACTATATTACTGCTTCCTATATACAAGAATATAACTACTATAATACAGCTCCTATGTACAAGAATATAACTACTATAATACTGCTCCTATGTACAAGAATATAACTACTATAATACTGCCCCCTATGTACAAGAATATAACTACTATAATACTGCCCCCTATGTACAAGAATATAACTACTATAATACTGCCCCCTATGTACAAGAATATAAATACTATAATACTGCCCCCTATGTACAAGAATATAACTACTATAATACTGCTCCTATGTACAAGAATATAACTACTATAATGCTGAATCCTATATACAAGAATATAACTACTATAATACTGCTCCCGATGTACAGGAATATAACTACTGTAATACTGCCCCCTATGTACAAGAATATAACTACTATAAAACTGCTCCCTATGTACTAGAATATAACTACTATAATACTGCCTCCTATGTACAAGAACATAACTACAATAATACTGCCTCCTATTTACAAGTATATAACTACTATAATACTGTTCCATATGTACAAGAATATAACTACTATAATACTGCTCCTATGTACAAGAATATAACTACTATAATACTGCCCCCTATGTACAAGAATATAACTACTATAATACTGCCTCCTATTTACAAGTTTATAACTACTATAATACTGCTCCATATGTACAAGAATATAACTACTATAATACTGCTCCCTATGTACAAGAATATAACTACTATAATGGTGAATCCTATATACAAGAATATAACTACTTTAATACTGCCCCCTATGTACAAGAATAAAACTACTGTAATACTGCCCCCTATGTACAAGAATATAACTACTTTAATACTGACCCCTAGGTTCAAGAATATAACTACTATAATACTGCCTCCTATGTACAAGAATATAACTACTCTAATACTGCCCCCTATGTACAAGAATAAAACTACTATAATACTGCCCCCTATGTACAAGAATATAACTACTATAATACTGCCTCCTATGTACAAGAATATAGCAATTATGATACTGCCCCCTATGTACAAGAATATAACTACTATAATACTGCCCCTTATGTACAAGAATATAACTACTATAATACTACCCCCTATGTACAAGAATATAACTACTATAATACTGCCCCCCATGTACAAGAATATAACTACTATAGTACTGCCCCTGTGTACAAGAATATAACTACTATAATACTGCCCCTATGTACAAGAATATAACTACTTTAATACTGCTCCTATGTACAAGAATATAACTACTATAATACTGCTCCTATGTACAAGAATATAACTACTATAATACTGCCCCCTATGTACAAGAATATAACTACTTTAATACTGCTCCTATGTACAAGAATATAACTACTATAATACTACCTCCTATGTACAAGAATAAAACTACTTTAATACTGACCCCTATGTACAAGAATATAACTACTATAAAACTGCCCCCTATGCACAAGAATATAGCTACTATAATACTGCCCCCTATGTACAAGAATATAAGTACTATAATACTGCCTCCTATGTACAAGAATATAACTACTATGATACTGCCACCTATGTGCAAGAATATATCTACTAAAATACTGCCCCCTATGTACAAGAATATAGCTACTATAATACTGTCCCCTATGTACAAGAATATAACTACTTTAATACTGAGCCCTATGTACAAGAATATATCTACTATAGTACTGCCCCTGTGTACAAGAATATAACTACTACAATACTCCCCCCTATGAACAAGAACATAACTACTATAATACTACCTCCTATGTACAAGAATATAACTACCATAACTGTCCCCTATGTACAAGAATATAACTACTATAATACTGCCCCCTATGTACAAGAAAATAACTACTATAATACTGTCCCCTTTGTACAAGAATATAACTACCATAATACTGCCCCCAATGTACAAGAATAGAACTACTATAATACTACCTCCTATGTACAAGAATATAACTACCATAACTGTCCCCTATGTACAAGAACATAGCTACTATAATACTACCTCCTATGTACAAGAATATAACTACCATAACTGTCCCCTATGTACAAGAAAATAACTACTATAATACTGCCCCCTATGTACAAGAATATAACTACTATAATACTGCCCCCTATGTGCAAGAATATAACTACTATATTACTGCTTCCTATATACAAGAATATAACTACTATAATACAGCTCCTATGTACAAGAATATAACTACTATAATACTGCTCCTATGTACCAGAATATAACTACTATAATACTGCCCCCTATGTACAAGAATATAACTACTATAATACTGCCCCCTATGTACAAGAATATAACTACTATAATACTGCCCCCTATGTACAAGAATATAAATACTATAATACTGCCCCCTATGTACAAGAATATAACTACTATAATACTGCTCCTATGTACAAGAATATAACTACTATAATACTGCCCCCTATGTACAAGAATATAACTACTATAATACTGCTCCTATGTACAAGAATATAACTACTATAATACTGCCCTCTATGTACAAGAATATAACTACCATAATACTGTCCCCTATGTACAAGAATATAACTACTATAATACTGCCCCCTATGTACATGAATATAACTACTATAATACTGCCCCCTATGTACATGAATATAACTACTATAATACTGCCCTATATGTACAAGAATATAACTACTATAATACTGCCCCCTATGTGCAAGAATATAACTACTATATTACTGCTTCCTATATACAAGAATATAACTACTATAATACTGCCCCCTATGTGCAAGAATATAACTACTATAATACTGCTCCCTATGTACAAGAATATATCTACTATAATACTGCCCCCTGTGTACAAGAATATAACTACTATAATACTGCTCCTATGTACAAGAATATAACTACTATAATACTGCCCCCTATGTACAAGAATATAACTACTATAATACTGCCCCCTATGTACAAGAATATAACTACTATAATACTGCCCCCTATGTACAAGAATATAAATACTATAATACTGCCCCCTATGTACAAGAATATAACTACTATAATACTGCCCCCTATGTACAAGAATATAACTACTATAATACTGCTCCTATGTACAAGAATATAACTACTATAATACTGCCCTCTATGTACAAGAATATAACTACCATAATACTGTCCCCTATGTACAAGAATATAACTACTATAATACTGCCCCCTATGTACATGAATATAACTACTATAATACTGCCCCCTATGTACATGAATATAACTACTATAATACTGTTCCCTATGTACAAGAATATAACTACTATAATACTGCCCTATATGTACAAGAATATAACTACTATAATACTGCCCTATATGTACAAGAATATAACTACTATAATACTGCCCCCTATGTACAGCAATATAAGTATATGTGGTAGTGTGTTTTTGCTCCTGCCAGTACCAACATCCTGTCTCTGCTGCCCCATGGGGGATTTGTCAGCCATATGCAGGGTATGTGACAGGTCCAAAGCAGGCTCAAAAAGGTTAAAAAGAAACAAATCAAGCCACTGAAAATAAGAAATAATGACTTGTGAGGCAAATGTGCTGACGGCTGAAATACTGCAAGGACATCGCGGCATCTACAGGTCTCTGGGATTACATCTGTGGCTGTGTACATGGTGTCCATACGAATAAAGAGCACCACACATCAGCGGCCCGTACTCCGGCAGACGAGAACACCAGATTCTAACGCACTCTGACAAGTAAACAAAAATGAAGCTTTCCGAAAGCTGAAGAAGATTGTCAGGCCGCAGAAACGCTGGCTCAGCACATTGTACCAGAGCAAGTGAGACACAGAGCAAGTGGTCGGAGGATCCTAACTCCTCACAAGATGTGGAGCGGCCAGGAGGAAAACTTCAGCCGCCTCCAAGGTGTTCCGCTAAAGTGGCTCAACAGACAGTATCACACACGGGAGCAACTTAGATACACCAGAGAGAAGCAAAGCAGCTGATGAAAGGCTAAGATGTAACGTTTCAGCAGGCAGTATCACACATGATAAGATTAGATACATAGCTCAGCAGACAATATCATACATGATAGGATTAGATACACAGCTGGATATGTAGTAACACTCAGGATAGGATTAGATACAACAAATCTTTTTATTATACAAGTAAAAAACAACAAAGGATAATAAAATGATGGGAAAATTGACAAAATAAAAGAATATAGCAACTCAAATCATCAAAATACAATAGACAAAAGCGAATAAACATATTTACAAATCTTGCAGAACCAAGGGAACAAGAAAAAACGTGGTCCAGCGCATAGCCGTCCAGATGTGTCCCATTTATACCAAATAATCTATAGAAAATATATATTTCAAAACCAAAGAAAGAAAATCATCTCCAATGATCCTGCATACTCCGACCTACTGAGAGAAGAAACCAAAAACACATAATATATGTAAACATGTACCCACAAAGGTAAAGCATCATTTTCATAAAAAGGTCTCTGCGCCCCCACCTTGACTGGGGTCCATAGATATTGATAAGGCACAACTCTTGACCTCCAATGAGAATATCCAGGATCAAGCACCTCCCCATTTCCAGCTCAATAACCCATCTGTGTTCTACCTCTGCGGTCTAAAAAGGACCACACCCCTCACAGTATGGCTCAGCTGCAAGAGACCAATAAGAGGGGCCTCATCTCCACTCATGCTTAGCTTTGATTATGGCCAACAAATCCATCAGACTGGTCTCTTGCAAAGATAAAATGTTAGCTTCAATTGTAGTCAGATGTAACAGTAATGGATGTCAGCGTCAACAGGGTGAGTGCCGTCATCAATGGTGATCGAGTTTCCTCTTACTCTCCCCCTCCTCCCTATCAGAGGAAGGGGTCTCGCCTTTATTTCTCTTTAAAGAAAACAAAACATCCATACTTTATTTCTCACTCGCACTCACATTCTTACATTCACCTTTCGGTTTCAGTGTAGCCCCCTTCCCAGTGGAAACCATATCCTCCTTAGAAAGAGACCCATAACTAGAGAGAGATTCGTGTCATTCTGGTGAGTAATTGAATCATAAAATCTTGCCACTCAGGTTCTGTCTGAGCAACTCGTACCTTGACAAGAATAACTCTAACCCTCCGGTCTCACGAAGTTGACATTAAACAAGTAGATCCCGAAGGGGTGTATCAGGGCAAATATCACTTACCCTGAATTCCATCATGAGGGGAAGCTTCACCACCATAGCACAGATAGAGAAGTCATCCTTGCCCCCTTCGGAGATGGACCACGTTCCTCCTGAACCCCCCTCCCTTGCTCAGCCCCAGTGCCAAACCTATGTTACCTAAAACATTGGTTGCATTCTTCGACCTCTATAGTGACTGACTTTTCTCCCTAGGTCCCTGAAGCAAGGAGGCAAAATAGCTCCTAGGGGCTGCCACCACCATGGGGTCATATTAACTAGGTCCCCGACTCCTCCCCAAATCACCAGACATAACTCAACCCAATACACTTGCATCAAACACAACCCCACCAGGCACTCCTGGATCAGACACAACCCAACCAGGCACTCATGGATCAGACACAACCCTACAAGGCACTCATGGATTAGACACAACACCACCAGGCACTCCTGGATCAGACACAACACCACTAGGCACTCTTTTATTAGACGCAACCCCACCAGGTGCTCCTGCATCAGAAGCAACACTACCAGACACTCCTGTATCAGATGCACCCCCACCAGGCACTCGTTTATCAGACGTTTCCCCCACCAGGCACTCTTGTATCAGACGTTTCCCCCACCAGGCACTCTTGTATCAGACGTTTCCCCCACCAGGCACTCTGGTATCAGAAGCAACACCACCAGGCACTCTGGTATCAGAAGCAACACCACCAGGCACTCTGGTATCAGAAGCAACACCACCAGGCACTCTGGTATCAGAAGCAACACCACCAGGCACTCTGGTATCAGAAGCAACACCACCAGGCACTCTGGTATCAGAAGCAACACCACCAGGCACTCTGGTATCAGAAGCAACACCACCAGGCACTCTGGTATCAGAAGCAACACCACCAGGCACTCTGGTATCAGAAGCTACCCCACCAGGCACTCCTGGATCAGACACAACCCCTCCAGGCACTTCTGGACCAGACACAACCCCTCCAGGCACTTCTGGACCAGACACAACCCCTCCAGGCACTCCTGTATCAGAAGCAACCCCACCAGGCACTCCTGTATCAGAAGAAACTTCATCAGGCACTCCTGGATCAGATGCAACCCCACCAGGCATTTCTGGATCAGATACAACCCCACCAGGCACTCGTTTATCAGCTGCAACCCCACCAGGCACTCGTTTATCAGACACAACACCACCAGGCATTCGTTTTTCAGACTCAACTCCACTAAGGACTCGTTGCTTAGATGCAACAGCACCAGGCACTCCTTTATCAGAAGCAACACTACCAGACACTCCTGTATCAGACATAACTACTCCAGACACCCCTTCCTCACTAGTTACATTTGTGCATTTGCTGCCTTTTCACTTATCTCCCCCAAATATGCCTCTACCAGCAGACACACTAACATTTAACACTGCATTATTTGGAATCATCACACCCCCAAACTCTGCTTCAGTCCCACAGCTCGTTATGTTTCCCCTTCATCCTTTTCACTCACTTCCATGTTTTCCATATCATTTTTACCCTCATCATTCTCATTCTTACCCTTCTCTGTAATCAGACGAGTAACAGCTCTCCTCTTCAGAGGGGTAATAAGAGAAGGCTGGAAGGGCCCCTGGCACCAGCCTCTAAGGGATGGCTTCTTAAAGATAGCCTCCTCAAAGCAACCAGTCCTACCCTCACCTTTACTGCATGCTGCCTCATTTAGCTGTTTTTGGGCTTCTTGTGCTTCACGGACCTTCTGAACAGCTTTGGTAATGTGGGAAGCGGGAATTATGGCTGCACACCTGGGATGTCCTACAGCCCTGCCACCATTCCCAAAGTAATCCCACAAAAAGAATTTCAAACGAACAAAAATTTTGGCGTAAAATGAAATCTCCAGCCGTACCCACAGAACAACCTTCAGCCCTGTCCCCATCACCATATTTGTAGCTGCATATACACTCCACATCTTTCATCTTCCATGTGGAGCAACCTGGCACTGGGTAACCACATCCCCTTTGGGCCTACCACAGGAGCATTTGTCAGGACTCAAACCTGGGACCTCTTGCACTCCAGTCAGCAGCTCTCTCCCCTGGGCTATTCAGAATTTGACAGTTCCTTGCTGAAACACAACCTTGTCCTATGTTTCCTTGCTCCTGCTAAATCCACTCCCTGTCTCCCTGTTCTGGCTCCACCCTACTACAAATTAGGACTTCCTATAAAAGCCTGACCATGACTCAGATCCAATGCGTGATTATTGTGTTCTGCCACCTTGATCAAGTTCCTCTTCTGGCTGCTCCTCTGTGATTGTAACTTCTGCTGCTGACCTCTGGCTTCCATTTGACTATGCTTCCGTCTCCTCCCATTGTACTGCATACTGATACCTCCTGCTGACCTCTGGCTTCCATTTGAGCACTTCCGTCTCATCCCATTGTACTGCAGACCGATACCTCCTGCTGCTGACTTCTGGCTTCCATTTGACTACTTTTCTGTCTCATCCCATTGTACTGCATAACGATACCTCCTGCTGCTGGCTTCTGGCTTTCATTTGACTACACTCCCGTTTCATCCCATTGTACTGCATACCACGACTTCCCGATAATGACTCCCAGCTATCTTGACTATTCTCCAGTGACCAGCATGGCTACTACACCTGCGTCTCTAATCCAGGTTCAGTAAGGCATAACAGCACTTCTTTGGGCCACCCCAGGCTGGATGACCTCCTCCCCCAGCTTTTCCTCCATCTTTCTAGAATTCCTTGGATCACTCAACGCTGGGCAACTCATTTTCTCCAGGCCCTTCTGGCCTTCATTGCCTTCTTTCTTGGGTCACCCACCGCCAAGCAAACCCCCTTCTGTGTGCCCACTGCAGGACCTCACTGGAGGCCACCCGATGCCAGGTGACCCCCTTGCTTTTCACACAGCCCTCTTAGATATCTTTGGGTCATCCAATGCTGGGTGACCCCCACACATAGAGACCTCGCTGTTAGACACCAACAATTTCTGCCCATCCCCTTTCCTGTTGTTATGAATTGAGGAGTTGTCTAGACTTAAATGCCTAGTACTCTCCTTCTTCCTGTGCACTGAACCCACTTAAGCAGGGTTCAGGCTAGGTCAACCACAGAGGCTTGCCCCGGGAGGTTGACATACCTGTACTCCATTTGAGTACTCTTTCTGCTACCTTTTTCCTTCTTATTAACCTGGAGGTCCTGTTTAGAAAGGCCATTCCCAAAACAGAGACCCTTTAGGGGATTCAAGGTGCTTCAAATATGCCATTAGCCTTCCTCCTGGGCCGCTGTCCTCGCCCTCTTCCCCAAAGGAGTCAAAGCTTAAAATGGTAGCAACTTGCCCGGCAGAAAGTTTATGGCACAGGGACTGCTGACTCTCCACTGCCTGCAGTTCTCTGGCGGAGGCCTGCCCCATGTTGGACACTGGGTGCCTCATATCATCTGGCTGAGACCCTTCAAACCAGTCATCATTCCCCACCTTCTCTGCAAAGGGACTTTCACTCTTAAAGATGGTGGTACTCTCAACCAGGGTGAGGATCTCTCCTGGGTGGCCTTGTTGTATTAAGCTCTGCTTGCTCTACCTGAGTTGTTGGCCAGAGAACTGGCTGACTATAACGTCTCTTTGAGCCTTTGATGGTGTTACCAGCCTCATGGTACTCCTGGGTTCTTGCAGCTATTTTGGAGGCAAAGCTGCTTACATCTTGCAGGGGCTACAATGTCCTCCAGTCCTCAATGGTAGATTGGGGGTCTCCTCCAGAAGCACCTGGCCTGGCTCCAAGAGGGCCTTTGCTGGAAATCCTTGCAGCTGAGGTCCCAGAGGACCACCATCCCTCACCCTGGTTAGCCTAATGGCTACCTTGTGCGATATCCAGAAGTGGTGCAGGAGACACACCGCTGCGTCTCCAGCTTGATCTCCTCAATCCCTATTGGGTAGGTGGTTGCAATACATCCCGACCCTCCGTTGGCCGCCCCAGAGAGTAAGGGTAGCGGGCCTCCCTCTAAGCATAACCCAGGACTTTAACCTCCCTTTGGTAAGAAAGAGGAAAATCCCCAAGCTCTGGAGAAGAAGGCTTGGAGCTGCAATCACCTCCAGACAAGCTGAACCACACATCCCCACAAGAAGTCAGGGGGTGAATACAGCAGCGCAGCAAACAGTATCATGCATGATAGGATTAGATACAGGGGCTCAGCAGAAAGGATCACACTTGATAGTATTAGATACATGGCTCAGCAGAGAGTATCACACATAATAGGATTGGATACAGAGGCTCAGAAGACTGTAGCAGACATTGCAGGCTTAGATACATGGCTCAGAAGACAGAATCATGCATGATAGGATAAGATGTAGTAGCGTCACATATGATAGGATTAGATACAGAAGCATAGCGGACAGTATCACACAGGACAAGCTTAGATACTTGACTCTTCAGACAATATTACACATAATAGGATTAAATTAATGAGCTCAGCAGATAGTATCACACATGATAGGATTAGATACATCAGCTCAGTAGATCACTATCCTGGGAAGATGAGCTGCTTTCTCTATATATAAATATACGGGTGTCATAGTGGACTATAACAAGACTATTATAAGGATATAATGCTCTAAAGTTGGGGGTTTCAGTGCTCTCCTGCATTGTCACCTGCGGGGGCGCTGCTGTTTTCATCCCCTTCTCTCCACAAATCCTCCACATGGTGGAGGCAGCCAGGCAGGGAGAGCAGCGTCATTCATCAATATCCGGCCGATTATAAGAGTGCAGTTATAATAGCCGCTGCCGTCCTGTTGGGGATCTGGGAGGAGGCCCGGAGTTAATTCCATTCGCAGCGTCAATATATACAGTGGATGAGACAGCCGGCGACAGCGAAGCATCTGCTCATTACTCACTTTAATGAGCGCGGTGACATTCGTACGGTGGAGTCCTCCGCCGGCAGGATGGATGGATGGGCGCTGATCACTGGATCCCACTTATTCTCCAGGTGAAACTAATGACACCGGAGCGCCACATTTATAAACCGCGTGCAGCTGGAAAATGGTGAACGTGACACATCATATAATGGTCCAGCACCCCGCACTCATCATATAATGGTCCAGCCACCACCACACTCATCATATAATGGTCCAGCCACCACCACACTCATCATATAATGGTCCAGCCACCCCCACACTCATCATATAATGGTCCAGCCACCCCCACACTCATCATATAATGGTCCAGCATTCCACAGTCATCATATAACAGTTCAGTGCCCCGCACTCATCATATAACAGTCCAGCACCCCGCAGTCATGATATAACAGTCCCGCACCCTCAGTCATCATATAACAGTCCAGGGCCCGCACTCATCATATAACAGTCCAGCACCCCGCAGTCATGATATAACAGTCCCACACCCTCAGTCATCATATAACAGTCCAGGGCCCGCAGTCATCATATAACAGTCCAGCACCCGCAGTCATCATATTACAGTCCAGCATCCCACAGTCATCATATAACAGTCCAGCACCTGCAGTCATGATATAACAGTCTAGCATGCCGCAGTCATCATATAACAGTCCAGTGCCCCCAGTCATCATATAACAGTCCAGCACCCACAGTCATGATATAACTGTCCAGCGCTCTGCACTCATCATATAACAGTCCAGCACCCGCAGTCACTATATAACAGTCCAGCACCCGCAGTCACTATATAATAGTCCAGCACCCCGCAGTCATCGTATAACAGTCCAGCACCCCGCAGTCATCGTATAACAGTCCAGCACCCCGCAGTCATCGTATAAAAGTCCAGCACCCCGCAATCATCGTATAACAGTCCAGCACCCCGCAGTCATCATATAACAGTCCAGCATCCGCAGTCATCATATAACAGTCCACCACCCCACAGTCATCATATAACAGTCCAGCACTCCGCAGTCATCATATAACAGTCCACCACCCTGCAGTCATCATATAACAGTCCAGCATCCGCAGTCATCATATAACAGTCCAGCATCCGCAGTCATCATATAACAGTCCACCACCCCACAGTCATCATATAACAGTCCAGCATCCCACAGTCATCATATAACAGTCCACCACCCTGCAGTCATCATATAACAGTCCAGCACTCCACAGTCATCATATAACAGTCCAGCACTCCGCAGTCATCATATAACAGTCCACCACCCTGCAGTCATCATATAACAGTCCAGCACTCCACAGTCATCATAAAATGGTCCAGCACCCCGCAGTCATCATATAACAGTCCACCACCCCACAGCCATCATATAACAGTCCACCACCCCACAGTCATCATATAACATTCTAGCACCCGCAGCCATCATATAACAGTCCCGCACCTGCAGTCATCATATAACAGTCCAGCATCTGCAGTCATTATATAACAGTACAACCCCACAGTCATCATAAAATGGTCCAGCACCCGCACTCATCATATAACAGTCCACCACCCCACAGTCATCATATAACAGTCCAGCACCTGCAGTCATCATATAATAGTCCAGCATCTGCAGTCATTATATAACAGTACAACCCCACAGTCATCATAAAATGGTCCAGCACCCGCACTCATATAATAGTCCAGTTCGCCCGCACACTATTGGCACCCTGGCAGACAGCAGCGGGTGATGACGGATGGCTCTTACAGGAGAGGGACAGGCGGATGGTGAGCGGCTCAGTAATAAACGTGGACACGTGGTCTGGTCCAGCATTGATATATGGGGTGACTGGCTGCCAGCAATTTGTTCTCACATGGGGAGTCATTTGTCAGCCGCACAGGAGAGCCGCTCTGAGATGTGACTCCTGCAGATTACCACATCTGTCAAACCCTCATGCCCACCTCTCCCAACCGCCATGTACGTAATACTCTGCGAGATAATATCTGCGCTTCATGTATCATCATCAGTCAGGGACGAACCAGACGGAGCATCACATCTGACTGCAGGACGTCCATTAGATACATGTTATATCACATGCCGGTCATTATAATCCTGTTATATCACATGGCATCCGTTATAGTCCTAATTCTCTGGTTTAGTGCAGTAGACAGGAGTGAAGCTCTGGGGTTATGTACGGATGTAGCGATTGCTAGCATGACTGACACATTGTGATCGCTCGTACTTTGCTACACCTGTATCCTCTGTGGTCACACATCAGGCCACGGCTCAGCACTCGTGTTATCCCCTTCACACTCGGAGCGGTTGTGCAGCGGGATGACAGTACCGGTTTGTTTCGTCTATTATGTTACATTGCCCTCAAGATAATATTCTTTTTGACGTACTTTCTGTGTCATTCATTGAAGATCATTCACTCCAGGATGTAATATGGGACGTAATATGGGTAGAAAACAGCAAAATAGCAGCAGACTCACACCAGAACAGGTCTGTGAATAGATACTAAACCAGAACTAAGCTCATAACACAAATACAGCACAAGAACCAAGCTCAGTACGTAAATACAGCTTTAGAATCAAGCCCAGTACATAAATACAGCATTGGCACCAAGCTCTCTATATAAATACAGCACCAGAGCTAATTTTATAACATAAATACAGTGCTAGAATCAAGCCCAGTACATAAATGCAGCACCTGCCCAAAGCTTAGTATATAAATACAGCAGTGGAACAAGCTCATAACATAAATACAACACCAGAACCAAGCTCAATGCATAAATACAGCACCAAAACCAATCTCAGTACATAAATGCAGCACTAGAACCAAGCTCACCACATAAATGCAGCTTTAGAATCAAGCCCAGTACATAAATACAGCATCGGCACCAAGCTCTATATATAAATACAGTACCAGAGCCAAGTTTATAACATAAATACAGTGCTAGAATCAAGCCAATTGCATCAATACAGCAGCAGCAGCATAAGGCTCAGTATATAAATACTGCAGCAGAACAAAGCTCATAACATAAATGCAGCTTTAGAACCAATCTCAGTACATAAATACAGCATCAGCACCAAGCTCTCTCTATATAAATACAGCACCAGAGCCAATTTTATAACATAAATACAGTGCTAGAATCAAGCCCAGCACATGAATACAGCACCTGCACAAAGCTTAATAAATAAATACAGCAGCGGAACCAAGCTCATAACTAGAGATGAGCGAGCGTACTCGGAAAAGCACTACTCGCTCGAGTAATTTGCCTTATCCGAGTATCGCTGTGCTCGGGTCTGAAAATTCGGGTGCCGCTGCGGCTGACAGGTGAGTCGCAGCGGGGAGCAGGGGAGAGCGGGCGGGAGAGAGGGAGAGAAAGATCTTACCTCCGTTCCTCCCCGCTCTCCCCTGCAGCTCCCCGCTCCATGCCGACACCCGAATCTTCAGACCCGAGCACAGCGATACTCGGATAAAGCAAATTACTCGAGCGAGTAGTGCTTTTCCGAGTACGCTCGCTCATCTCTAGTCATAACATAAATACAGCACTAGAATCAAGCTAAGTGCAAAGATACAGCCTTAGAACCAAATTCAGAAAATATATACAACACTAGCACCAAGCTCTATATATAAATATGGCACCAGAGCCAAGTTTATGACATAAATACAGTGCTAGAATCAAGCCCTTTACATAAATACAGCAGCAGCACAAAGCTCAGTATATAAATACTGCAGCAGAATCAAGCTCATAACATAAATACATTACAAGAACCAACTTCAGTGAATAAGTGCAATACTAGAACCAAGCTCTGTACATAGATACATTACTAAAACCAATCTCATAACAAATACAGTACCAGAACCACCTCAGGACATAAAACCAGTACCAAACCAAGCTCAGTGCACAGATACAATATCAGAGGCAAGCTCATAATATTAATACAGCACCAGAACCAAGCTCATAAAATAAATACAGCACCAGAACCATGCTCATAAGATCAATACAGCACCAGAAGCAACCTCAGTACATAAATACAACATCTGAATCAAGCTGATAACACAAATACATTACAAGAACCAACAACAGTGAATAAATACAATACTAGAACCAAGTTCAGTACATATCTACAATACCAGAACCAATCCCATAACAAATACAGTACCAGAACCACCTCATGACATAAATATAGCTCCTGAGCCAAGCTAAGTACCCAGATAAAATTCCAGAGCCATTGAGGCACTGATTGGCTGACAAAGTCATCTCGGAACATTAGATGGTAGGAGACATCGCCAGGAGGAGGATGATTCATGTAGCTTCACAAGACAATGCTGCATGGATAACCTAAGAAGGAAGATTACCCATAGCTAGCATGCACCTGGTGTTCCCCCTTCCCGACAAGATGGTGGTCGGCTGGCAATGAGTGCAGCAGAGAGATTGTAGATTACTAGACACAAGGCAATAAATTTTGGGTGCAAATTTAAGAGGTTTTATGTAGAAAGTGCTTTTTCTTTAAATAAGGAAAGCTCCAGGATTTCCTAATATAACTTATATTTCCCTTTTTCATTAGTTTCAAGATCTATGTTTGCTGTCAGTGGATGAATATACTAATTCTTTACACTAACAGCCTGAAGTCCCATCGGTAATATGTGCTCATTACAATGTATCAGAGCTCCGTCTTGTGATAAACTGTCACCAATGGCGTTCCATCAGGGGACGCAGGGGTCGTAATGGCGACCAGGCCCCTGCGCTGAGGAAGCCTAGAGGCCGCCCTCTGCTATATGCAAAAGCACATACAGTGCATTACCGTCTGGTCGCACTGCTGGCCACGTCATTGGGCTGTGCGAGCAGGAGAGGAAGCCTGATGAAGTACAGGTGGAAGGAGGAGGGAGGCAGGCAGGTAGACACATGGGAAGCATTTAAAGAGACCAGGATGGATGAACACAGAACTTGCACACATGTTAAAAACAAAGAGAAATATGTTTATCAAATGGAAAGAAGGGGGGATATCTAAAGAAGGATATATAATGCGGTCTGCAGAAACTGTAGGACAAGTGTCAGAAAAGCTAAAGCTAATAATGAATTGAGGCTTGCAACAGAGGCCAAAAGCATTAAAAAAGGATTTTGGGGATATGTCAAAAGCAAAAGAAAAGTAAAAAATGCTATTGGATGCTTACAAGATGAAAATGGTGAATTGGTTAAGAATGACGTTGAGAAGGCCAAACCTTTTGTATCTGTTTTCTCTCTAAAAGTATATGTAACATCAACTGATCTTCCCTGTGCTCTTGGGGGAATAAAAGAATGCAGGCTATCTGTAAGCAGAGAGATGGTGAGGGAACACATACTGTAGCTAACTTAAATGAATTCAAGTCTCAAGGTCCAGATGAATTACATCCTAGGATACTAAAAGAAGCGGCAGAGGTAATTGCTGAACCACTCGCCATAATCTTTAAGAATTCCTGGAGAACAGGAGAAGTACCAGAAAATTGGAAAAGGGCAAATGTTGTCTCTATCTTCAAAAAAGGGAAGAACGTGGATCCAGGAGACTATAGACCTGTGAGCCTGACTCTATACAGGAAAATATCTTTGAACAAATTATTAAACAGCATGTATGTAAGTACTTGGATGAAAATGTAGTAATTAACCAGAGCCAGCATGGGTTTGTAAAAAGCAAGTCATGCCAGACTAATCCAATTTCCTTCTATGACAGAATCACCGACTGGGTTGATCAGGGAAATAGTATATCTTGACCTTAGTAAAACATTTTACAAAGTATCTCATACCATCCTTATTGTAAAAAAATGACCAAATATGGGATTGACAAGGCAACTGTTAGGTGGATTCACAACTGGCTGAGTGATCATACTCAAAGGTGGTCATAAATGGCCGCACATCCAAGTGGAAGAATGTATCAAGTTGGGTACCACAAGGCTCTGTCCTAGGCCCAGTGTTGGTGAACATTTTTAAAAAGGAGGGAATTGATGGTAAACTGATCAAATTTGCCGATGACACAAAGCTAGGAGGGATAGCTCACACTAGGGAAGAGAGTATTCAAAAAGATCTAGAAAAGCTTGAACACTGGGCTTCAACCAACAGAATGGTATTTAACAAGGAGAAATGCAAAATCCTACTGCAGCGTCCCGTAGGGTGGCCCCAGACACAAGGCACACATGGAGAAGCTGGGAGGGTAGAGTGGTCACTTGTCTTGGTGGCACTTACCAGGCTCCCTCCCAGAGAGACATACACAGCTTCGGCCAGAGCAGCACTGGGCTTCTTCTGGACACCCCTAGGAAAGGGATGCCCAAAAGGGGAGTAATTTCTTACCGAAAATTCCTTTTTCCCGAGTCATCCTGACGGCAGACATGGAGGTTGCACCTTGACCTTGTAGGGACAGGAAGCAAGAGACTTCAAAAGGCTCCTCCTGCCTCCCATTCACCAGTGTCTTCTAAATTACTTACATGGACATGCCGTGGTTAACCAAGGAAGATTTTTATTGCTCCGAAACAAAATTAACATGGTTAGTTCTATTTTGAACATAAACAATAAGAGGGTAGCTTACCCGGCTTAAACAAAGGAAATATGCACGAATCTTCCGCATAAACAAAGAAAAATGTCCAATATAGGAGCCCCTGGGCTACTGGCTCGCGCCCACACAGACGTAGGTACCACCGTGTGAATTTTCGGGAGGGAAATACGTGCCGTCAGGATGACTCGGGAAAAAGGAATTTTCGGTAAGAAATTACTCCCCTTTCCCGGCGTCATCCTGACGGCAGACATGGAGTATACCAAATTAACTCTTAGGGAGGGACCACTGCTTGCAGGACCTTTCTCCCGAAAGAGAGATCGGAGGAGAGGTCCGTATTCAGCCTGTAGTGTTTTGTGAAGGTATGCAGGTTGGACCATGTGGCTGCCTTACAAATTTGATCCGGCGTCGCCATGGCCCTCTCTGCCCAGGAGCAGGATACTGCTCTGGTTGAATAGGCCTTGAGTCCTTCAGGAATAGCACTGTTGCCGGAAGAGTAGGCCTGCTGGATGGTGGATTTTATCCAGCGGCTAATGGATCTTCTAGAAGCCGCTCTTCCTCTGCCCGGCCCCTGGAATTGGACAAAAAGACAATCAGCCTTCCTGAAAGATGAGGTCTGCTCTAGGTAGCATAAAATGGCCCTCCTTACATCCAGGCTATGGTAGTCTCTTTCCCTATCATTCTGGGGATTTTGGCAGAAGGAGGGAAGAATAATTTCTTGCTGCCTATGGAATTTTGAGGCTACCTTGGGGAGAAAGAAGGGGTCTGTTTTTAATATGACCCTATCATCCTGGACTAGTAGGTAGGGTGTTTTGCAGGATAGGGCCTGGAGTTCACTTACGCGCCTCGCTGTAGTAATAGCTACCAGAAATACCGTTTTAAATGTGAGGAACCTAATTGGTACCTGATCAATAGGCTCAAAGGGGCTTTTGCACAGACTTTGGAGGACTAAGTTTAGGTCCCATGGGGGGACCGTACTACGGCTAATTGGTCTAATTCTTTCCGCCGCTTTTAAAAACCTGCGGATCAATCTATGTTCCGCCAGGGGTTCATCTAGAATGGCCGAGAACGCTGATACCTGTACCCTCAGGGTTCCCGGTCTCAGGTTTCTGTCTAGACCATCCTGGAGGAAATCCAAAATCTCCGCCACCGAAGTATCGAGATTGGAGACTTCCAGCCCTCTCCAGGAGGAGAATCTTTTCCAGATCTTATTATAGATCGCTGAAGTCACGGGCTTTCGGGACTGGCGTAATGTCGCGATGACTCTGGAGGATAAACCTTGCCTTATTAGCGTCTGTTCCTCAATATCCAGACCGCTAGGTTCAGCCTTTCTGAGTTGGGGCACGAAACTGGACCCTGCACTAGAAGGTCCTTCCTGGATGGCAGGCGGATTGGCTCCGTGATGGCGAGCTTTAGAAGTACCGGAAACCATGCCCTTTTTTCCCAGTGTGGGGCGATCAGGATCAGCGTAATGTTGCTCTGCTGAACCTTCCGAAGAACTCTCGGGATCAGGGGTATGGGTGGGAAGGCATAAGCCAGACTGAAGTCCCACCTCTGGGAGAAGGCGTCTAACCCCTCGGCCCTGTCCCTTGGATCTAGGGAAAAGTAGGCTGGGCATTTTGAGTTCTTGCTGGTCGCGAACAAGTCCACCTGTGGACTGCCCCAGGTTTCCGTAATATGATGAAACTCCTCCTGGTTCAGGGACCATTCCCCGGGGTCCAGGCGTCTTCGACTTAGGAAGTCGGCTGTCTGGTTCTGGGACCCTTTGAGATGGACCGCTGTTAGGGATTGTACTGTGGTCTCGGCCCATCGGAAGATCCGCGCTGTTAGTCTCAGCAGGTGAAGGTTTCTGGTGCCTCCCTGGTGGCGAATAAGTGAAACTGCAGTCATATTATCACAGAAGATTTTTACATGTTTCTTCTTTAAGATGTCTTGGGTTCTGTGAAGTGCTTCCCAGATGGCCCTAAGTTCTCTGAAGTTCGATGACTGGGCACGCAACGTCGGCCCCCATTCGCCCTGGAGTAGGCACTGCCCTACTTGCGCTCCCCAGCCAGACTGGCTTGCATCTGTTACTACGGGGATGAAGGGTTCTGCCACCCATGGGGACTCTGCTTCAAGGATGTCAGATGACCGCCACCAGCGGAGGGACCTTAAGACAGCTGGAGACATGGGCATTCTCCTGTCCAGAGAGGTGGATGCCCCATCCCAGTTACCCAGGATGGATCTCTGTAGTGTCCTAGAGTGCGCCTGGGCCCAAGGGATAATGCCGATACAGGAGGTCATGAGGCCCAGGAGCCTCATTGCATCCCTAATTACGATTTGCCTTCTCTGGCCGCCCTCCTGCGCTGCCAGTCTAAGACTCTCCTGTCTGGGTGGGGGTAAAGACAAAGTCTGTGACACTGAGTCTATCTGTACCCCCAGGAAGGTCTTCCGCGTCTCGGGGAGAAGGCTAGATTTGGGGAAGTTGACTATCCACCCCAAACTCTGGAAAAGGGAGATGACTCTGCTAGTATCGTCCCTGAGGACCCTGGGTGAGGAAGCAACCACTAGGAAGTCGTCCAGGTATGGGATGATATTTATACCCGCCAGATGGAGATGAGCCACCATCTCTGCCACTATTTTAGAAAATATTCTGGGAGCCGTGGAAATGCCAAAGGGTAGGCACCGGAACTGAAAGTGACGCACCCTGTTCCCTATCTTGATGGCGAACCTTAAATATTGGTGATGCTCCGGCAGGACTGGGACGTGATAGTACGCGTCCTTTAGGTCGACGGTACTCATGAAGTCCCCCCTTTTGATCAGCGTTACCACTGACCTGACGGTCTCCATTTTAAATCTTTTGTAGGCAATAAATTTATTCAGGCCCTTCAGGTTAAGAATCATCCTGAAATTACCATTTGGCTTTCTGATCAGGAAGAGAGGCGAGTAGAATCCCTGGCGCTGCTCTACTGTGGGGACCCGGACTATCGCCCCCATTTGCAGCAGCTTCGAGATTTCGTCTTTAAAGATATCCTGCAGGATTGGGGATTGTGTGGGGGTGATTCTGAAGACATTGGGGGGTCGGGTGAAGAACTCTATTCTGTACCCCTGAGCTATGAGTTGCAAGACCCACGGGTTGTCTGTAACCCCCTGCCATTCTCGGGAAAATTTCAGTAGTCTACCCCCCACCTGGCACTCTTCTATGGGGGTAGGGGTTGTTTTAGTCTTACCCCTGCCGCCTTTGGGGTAGGACCAGCGTCCCGTCTTCCCTTTGCCCCGATATGGCCTGAAGGATGGCTGGCGCTTGTGAGAGAACCCAGTCCTCGCTTGGTCCGGAAAGCTGTGGGTTTTATCCGTAGCTCTTTTAAGGATCTCCTCTAGGTCTGCGCCAAAGATGTACTGGCCATGGAAGGGAATATTACATAGCCTCCCTTTAGATGCCATGTCTGCCTTCCACGTCTTTAGCCAGACTGCCCGTCTGGCCATATTAGATAATGCGGCACTCCTAGCCGCCATTCTCATGGATTCGGCAGATGCGTCTGCCAGGAAGCCCGTCGCCGATTTCAATAGAGGCATGCATTCCAGTAATGCGTCTCTAGGGGCCTTCTGTTTTATCTGGTCATCGAGTTCCCCTAACCAGAGGAACATTGACCTGGCCACGGACGTTGCTGCAATGTTGGACTCCAGCGTATAGGCCGTTGTTTGCCAGGCCCGTTTCATCAGGGCATCTACCCTGTTGTCCATTGGATCTTTAAGGTGGGAGGAGTCCTCAAACGGTAGGGCTGTCTTTTTAGCCATTCTGGCCACTTGCGCGTCCACCTTGGGGACATCCTCGTAGATGTTCACATCCTCTTCCGCAAACCGGAGTCTTTCTTTGTACTCACGGGATAGATAGAGGTGTCTATCTGCTGAGGCCCATTCATCCGTGATCACTTTTTTTAAGGTATCGTTTACGGGAAACATGATGCGGTTTCTCGGTCTGAGCCCACCGAACATGTCGTCCTGTACGGACCTAGGCTCAATCACATCCTCCAGCTTCATAGTGTCCCTGACCGCTTTGATCAGGTCGTCCAGCTCTGCTGATGAGAAATAGTATTTTCTATTCTCATCTCTGGAGTCCGGGGGACGGTCAAAGAGTTCGCCGTCTGACAGGTCGCCCAGGGATTGCTCAGACTCTGAGCTCGTCAGCGGCATGTGGCTCGCCCTCTTAGTGGCTCTTTTTTCCCGCTGTGCTGGGGGGAGACTAGAGATTGATGCCCGGACCTCTTCACGGACCAGGGATCTAATATCCTCCCTGAAGGCGGCCTGTTCATCCGTCAGGATTTTTGCGGTACAATCGGGACATAGCGGCTTTTTATATGTCTCGTCAAGTTTTTTGAGACACAGGGCACATTTCCTGCATCTTTTTTTAAGGTCTTGTTTAGACCGGGTAGATTCCCTGTCCTGCAAAAATATATGCATGCACATAAGGGAAATAAACCGCCATCCAATGCTAAATCCCCAGCATATCACCCCTGCAATTTGTCACACTTACGGTTTGCAGGGCTTCCATCTCTGGTTCCTTAGTAGTCATCATGCTAGGTAGCGATAGACAGGACCAGCCAGACAGATAAATCCTTCCCTGAAGGTGTGCTGTCAGTGGAAGCTTGCCGGGGGGGGGGGTTCCATTTTTAAATCTCCCGCCATTTCCGGGTTCTCCGACGGCGTCTGACGTCACTGCGTCACGCTGCGTCTTTTGGCTCCGCCCCCCGAGGGGCCGTCATTGGCTCCGCCCCCTGCCGCCGCGCGGGGACGCGCCGGCATGCCTGGGGGAGAGAGGCATCTGAGCCTGTGGCCCGCCGCTCTCCCCTGCCGAGAAAACGCTGCACGGAGCCGAAAGGAGGAAGGAGGGGACTCAGGGACCTGTGGTCCGCCGCTCCGACCATTGCGGTGGTGATCCCCGGGCGGTCAGACCTGTGGCCCGCCGTGCTCCCGGACCGCGCTGACCCTCCGGAGGGGAGGTAAACGGGGAAGCAGCCCTGTGGACCGTCAGCCCCGCTTGTCAGCCAGATTCCGTTGGAAAGGTGAGGGGAAGCGGCCCTGTGGACCTTCAATCCCGGTGTTATCCTGTAGCTCCCTGGAGGGAGCACCTCTTGCATGTCCCTGTAGGGACAGGAAGCACTGGTGAATGGGAGGCAGGAGGAGCCTTTTGAAGTCTCTTGCTTCCTGTCCCTACAAGGTCAAGGTGCAACCTCCATGTCTGCCGTCAGGATGACGCCGGGAAAAAACTGCAGAACAGGGATTGCAGATGTCATGGGTCATGCAAAAGGAGGCAACAGTGTGGATCAAAGACCATACTAGATCATGTGGGGACATTATCCCCCTCTACTCTTCCTTAGTCAGACCTCATCTGGAATACTGTGTCCAGTTCTGGGCACCCCACTTTAAAAAAGACATCAACAAACTGGAGCAAGTTCAGAGAAGAGTTCCCAAGATGGTGAGCGGTCTGCAAATCATGTCCTATGAGGAACGGTTAAAGGATCTGGGAATGTTTAGCTTGCAGAAGAGAAGGCTGAGAGGAGACTTAATAGCTGTCTACAAATATCTGAAGGGCTGTCACAGTGCAGAGGGATCAGCCCTATTCTCATCTGCACAAGGAAAGACTAGAAGCAATGGGATGAAACTGAAAGGGAGCAGACACAGATTAGATATTAGACAGTGAGGGGGATCAATGAGTGGAACAGGTTACCACAGGAGCTGGGGAGTTCTCCTTCAATGGAAGTGTTTAAACAAAGGCTGGACAGACATCTGCCTGGGATGGTTTAGTGATTCTACATTGAGCAGGGGGTTGGACCCGATGACCCGGGAGAACGCCTTCAACTTTACCATTCTATGATTCTCTATGATTCTGTGATGGCATGGAACAGAGCAAGATGATGATGTCATCACCCTGCTGCTCCTGCTGACACACTGCACAACGTCTGCATGCTCTGCTGTTCTCACACAGAGAAGTGGTCCGGCCAGGGTATCTATCTATCTATCTATCTATCTATCTATCTATCTATCTATCTCATATCTATCTATCTATCTCTCATATTTATCTATCCCATATCTGTCTATCATCTATCTCATATCTATCTATCTATCTATCTATCTATCTATCTCATATCTATCCATCTCATATCTATCTATCTATCTATCTATCTATCTATCTATCTATCTATCTATCTATCTATCTATCTATCTCATATCTATCCATCTCATATCTATCTATCTATCTATCTATCTATCTATCTGTCTGTCTATCTCATATCTATCTATCTATCTATCTATCTATCTATCTATCTATCTATCTATCTATCTATCTATCTATCTATCTATCTATCTATCTATCTATCTATCTATCTATCTATCTATCCAGGGAAGAGATGCAGATTTCTGTTGCGTTTTTCATTTAAATCTGCATCGGACTTTTCCAACATGGGCGTTACTTATGTGAAGTTATTCTAAGGGTGGTCTCACACATACAGTTGTGGCAAAAAGTTTTGAGATTGACAAAAATTCAGGTTTTCACAAAGTTTTCTGCTGCAGTTCTTCTACAATTTGCATTAGCACTAGATTGTGATAGAAAGAGATCAGAGGAATAGCAACAAATTACAGTCAGTCCCTGCTATGAAATTAACGTAATCACAAAAACATTTTGTAAGTGTATATATATGTATGTCTGTGTTGTCTGCCTGTCTTCTTATTCTGAGCTTGAAAAAGGCTTTTTTTGCCGAAACGCGTTGCTCTATGGACCTTATTAAATAAATAAACAAGATTGACGAAACCGTACAATCTCATGGATTCTTTGATAGACAGTCCCATCTGCAAGAGCGCCCAGTGTTTTTCTCCTTTGTTCCAGTAGCTGTATAGGAGAGAGACGTAAGTTGACGTCAAGTGACAACAGCCTGAATAATTTCAGATATGATTTCCACCCTCCATGCGCCCCGTTAACTGTATAACGATCATTAGAAATCAAACTGAAATCTTTTAGGGTAGAAAAATTAAAATAAATAACTTAGTTGAATAAATATACACACCCTAAAACTTATACTTTCTTGATGTCCCCTTTGACTTTATGACAGCATTCAGTCTTTTTAGGTCGGTGTCTATCAGCATGGCACATCTTGATTTGGCAATCTTTGCCCACTCTTCCTTGCACAAGCGCTCCTTATCTGTCAGATTAGGAGGGCATCTTGTGTGTGGCGCCCTCTTCAGGTCATCCACAGATATTCAATGGGACCATTCTAAAACGTTGATCTTCTGGTGAAGTCATTCTCTTGGTGAGTTTGCTGTATGCTTTGGGTTGTTGTTGTGCTGAATGGTGAAATTCCTCTCCATCTTCAGCTTTTTAGCCGAGGCCTGAAGATTTTGTGCTACAATGGACTGATATGTGGAACTGTTCATATGTCCCTCCACCTTGACTAAAGCCCCAGTTCCAGCAGCAGAATAGCCCCCCCACATAATACTGCCCCCATCATCGTCACTGTGGGCCTGGTGGTCTTCTGGTGATGCAAGGTGTTGGCTTTGTGTCTAACATACCTTTCGGAATTCTGGCCAACAAGTTCCCCCTCGGTCTCATCAGACAGAACACGTTCTCCACAGACTCCTGGCAGACGTGATGGAGGTTTTAGTAAAACAGCCGGGCTTAGATGGTCTTCTGTCTTGCCCCCCCACCCCACAGCCCGGACATATGAAGAATATAAGAGATGGTTGTCACATGATTACACAACCAGTACTTGCCAGAAACTCCTGCAGCTCCTTTACTGTTGCCGTCGGCCTCTTGGCCCAACTTTCTTCTGGACTTTTCATCAATGTCTGAAGGACGTCCAGTTGTTGGTGATGTCACTGTTGTGCCAAATGTAACCCACTCCTTGCTGACATCTTCACTGCGCCCCATGGTATATGGAATGTCTTAGAGATATCTTAGCCCCCTTCTCCTAACTGACACCTTCCAACAATCAGATCCCTTTGATGTTCTTTAAGATCTTTATGGACCAACTAAGAAAATGTCAGGAAAATCCTAGAAGAGCCGAACTTTATACGGGGGAATCAGAATCCCTGTAAGTAATGGCAGCGGAGTGCTGACTACTATCTATCAGGAGGTTACATGTGATTGGCTGATTCTGAACACAACCCCACCCCCAAATATAAGAGGGTGTGAACACTTACGCAACTGCATTAATTTAGTTCTGTCATTTTTTAATTTTTCCACCCTAAAATATTTCATTTCATTTTCCAATGACATTATACAGATAACGGGGCACATGGGAGGGGAAAGAAATCGGGAAGGATTCATCTTTGTCAGAGTTTTAAACATGAGAAGGACCTGGCATCTTACAGGGGTTTGTAGACTTTTTAGATCCACTCTATATGCATATGGCAGGGATGGATTGTGCTGCAGGAGAGGATGGGTGTGGGGAGCTCGCAGCATCTCCTTATGTCCCTGATGGCTATGTTTGGTTATTATGGCCACTCTTGGCATATCCAAAGGCTTGCAATCTAGTGGTCGCCAGCCGTTCCATCCTAGCACATTAAGCCTCCTGCATTATTAAAGGCGGCGTTCCCATCTCTGTTCCTGCATTAATCCTCCATTCATCTGCCTGTTAATCCCGCCACTGACAGGTAAAATGTCCGGTTGGTTGTGCCCATTTACTTAAATAACGTATTTGGCAGCGTGCGGGTGATTAAAGTGATCCTCACGCGCTGAACAAAGTACTGTTTAAATAACTCATAACTGTGTCCTGAGCACCTACTTAGCGTCGTGTAATACAATCTACAATCTGGCACCGAGCGCCGGCTCCATTTACATAATGTATTTTATGTGCGGACGGCCGTATGTATGTCAGATGAGGCTTTAAATGATGTGTCGGACCCGAGCCAACGTCCAATGAAGAATGGCGGATACATACGAGACATTACTGCCCGCTGAAGGATTAGGCTGGGAAATATCCGGAGAGGAGCCATTGTCTGTCTATAAAGCCTGGATCCAATATCCTCCCTAATCCCAAATGTCCCACAACTTCCATCACTTCTTGTTCCGCACATTTACCCCTCCCTGTTCACTTGTCTCTAGATTGAGGGGTCTAAAACAAGTCTGTGCGGCACGGAGATTGTTCTGTGGCCACTGCATTATTATCCCCGGAGCGCCACATAAAATCACGGGACACGTTTTCTGTGGATCAGTTTCAGTGTGAATCCACATTGGGAAAATCCAGCGATCAGAGCGATTCCAACGAGGCCGGCCATGGGTGCTAGACTAGCCGGAGCCAGGATGTTATAAACAGATGCTGCACAAAATGCCAGTTTAAGTAAATATACCCAATGTGTGCCGCTACCTAGTAACTCCAAAATACAGCAACTGATGCCGTACCATAAACCACAATCTTGTACCCAAGCTAGAGGCGGTACAACAGGGTACTAGAACCTCCATGCCCCCGTATCACATCTTGTACCCAAGCTAGAGGCAGTACAACAGGGTACTAGAGCCTCCATGCTCACCCATATCATATCTTGCATCTAAGCTGGAGGTGTTATAACAGGGTACTAGAGCCTCCATGCCCACCAGTATCACATCTTGTATCCAAGCTAGAGGCAGTACAACAGAGTACTAGAGCCTCCATGCCCTCATATCACATCTTGTATCCAAGTTAGAGGCAGCCCAACAGGGTACTAGACATTCATGCCCCCTGTATCACATCTTGTATACAAGCTAGAGGCAATATAACAGGGTACTAGAGCCTCCATGCCCGTCATATCACATCTTGTATCCAAGCTAGAGGTGGTACAACAGGGTACTAGAGCCTCCATACCCGCCCATATCACATCTTGTATACAAGCTAGAGGCAATATAACAGGGTACTAGAGCCTCCATGCCATTCATATCACATCTTGCATCAAAGCTAGAGGTGGCCCAACCGGGTACTAGAGCCTCCATACCCGCCCATATCACATCTTGTATCCAAGCTAAAAGCTGTTCAACAGGGTACTAGAACCTCCATGCCACCTGTATCACATGTTGTATCCAAGCTAGAGGCGATATAACAGAGTACTAGAACCTCCATGCTCACAGAGAAAGTTTTATTCCCTCTGATAACTCCTAGGGGGGATGTTACTGACAGTGAGAGCATATATATATATATATATATATATATATATATACACACTTCTGCTGGGGGGATGTTACTGACAGTGAGTGTATGGACTTCCGTACTTCTCCTTCCGCCGGTCTCCATTCTGCAGAGTTATTGTGCTGACATCACGCCTTTCCAGTAACCTGTCCCCGTAATTAAGAATCTTCTCAGGAATTTCTCCATTGATTTGTGAATGGTTCCTGCAGCGCGATGAGCCTCGCTCTAAAATACGGCGGTTCTGCACCTCACGCTGGAGACGTTGTATATATAATGAAATTGCAGGCAGCGAGGTGACCGGAGAGGAAGCAGAAAGCGACATGAAGGAAGATGTCCCCCCGTATTGATCGGGGAGGAGCGGTGAGGTCAGAAGGAGGGAAGACATAAAGCACACATTTATGTGCCGCTAATTCCTCGCTCTCCTCGGGGTCATCGGCTGTGTTCTGGGGGCTTTTCTCCGAGCACATGGGGCACAAGACTTGGGACTTTAAAATTAATCTTAAAGGACAACTCCACCCAGAAAATAAACTGAGGGGCTTCAGGCTTTTGCAGTGTACATTCCCATCCTAATATTCAGGGACATGCACAGAAAGAGGGCTCCAGATCAAACTCATGGAGGGCCCCACCTAGTGGTGACAACTTCACCGGCTGCCTGCCATGTATTTTTCATAATAAGTCTTCATAGGGGGCAGAGCTGTTTTTTTCTTCCATAGAGGTAAATCAGGCAAATCTGGCATCCTGCAGCCACCACTAGGGGGAGCCCACTGTGTATAGATTCATACAGCCACCACTAGGGGGAGCTCTTTGTTTACAGATTATTCAGTCACCACTAGGGGAAGTTCATTGTATTCAGATACATTTAGCCACCACTAGGGAGAGCTTACTGTATACAGATATATACAGCCACCACTAGGGGGGCTTGCTGTATACAGATATATACAGCCACCACTAGGGGGATCTCACTGCATTAAGATTTACACAGCTACCACTACAGGGAGCCCATGGTATACTGATTTATAGAGCCAACACTAGGGGAGCTCATTATATACAGATATATACGACCACCACTAAGGGGAGCTCACTACATAAATATATACAGCCATCACTAGGAAGAGCTCATTATATAGTGATTTTTTCAATCACTCTCTAGTGATGGCTGTATATATATCTATCTAGAGTGTTTCTGTATAGATCTGTATGTAGTGAGCTACCCCCTGTGGTGACTATATATATATATATCTGTATACATTGAGATCCCGTTAGTAGTGTCTTTATATATATGTGTATTTAGTGAGCTCCCTCTAGTAGTGACTGTATATATCCGTATGCAGTGAGATACTCTATTGGTGGCTGTATATAAATGTATACATTGAATCCCCTCTAGTGGTGAGTGTATATATCTGTTTAAAAATAGTTACTCTAGTGATGACTATATATATCTATATGCAGCGAGCTCCCCCTAGTGGTGGCTGTATATATCTGTATGTAGTAAGCTCCTGCTAGTGGTGGCTGTATATATCTTTATGTAGTGAGCTCCCTCTAGTGGTAGCTGTATATATATCTGTATGTAGCAAGCTCCCCCTAGTGGTGGCTGCATATATCTTTATGTAGTGAGCTCCCTCTAGTGGTACCTGTATATATCTGTATGTAGCAAGCTCCCTCTAGTGGTGGCTGTATATATCTGTATGTAGTGAGCTCCCACTAGTGGTGGCTGTATATATCTATATGTAGTAAGCTTCCGCTAGTGGTGGCTGTATATATCTGTATGTAGTGAGCTCCCACTAGTGGTGGCTGTATATATCTGTATGTAGTGAGCTCCCCTTAGTGGAGGCTGTATATATCTGTATGCAGTGAGCTCCCTCTAGTGGTGGCTGTATATATTTGTATGTAGTGAGCTCCCTCTAGTGGTGGCTGTATATATCTGTATGTAGTGAGCTCCTCTTAATGGTGGCTGTATATATCTATATGCAGTGAGCTCCCACTAGTGGTGACTGTATATATCTGTATGTAGTGAGCGCCCCTAGTGGTGGCTGTATATATCTGTATGCAGTAAGCTCCCACTAGTGGTGGCTGTATATATCTCAATGTAGTGAGCTCCCTCCAGTGGTAGTTGTGTGTGTGTATATATGTATATGTATGTATGTAGTGAGCTCCCCATAGTGGTGGCTGCATATATCATTATGTAGTGAGCTCCGTCTAGTGGTAGCTGTATATATCTGTATGTAGCAAGCTCCCCCTAGTGGTGGCTGCATATATCTTTATGTAGTGAGCGCCCTCTAGTGGTGGCTGTATATATCTGTATGTAGTGAGCTCCCTCTAGTGGTGGCTGCATATATCTGTATGTAGTGAGCTCCCTCTAGTGGTGGCTGTATATATCTGCATGTAGTGAGCTCCCTCTAGTGGTACCTGTATATATCTGTATGTAGTGATCTCCCCCTAACGGTAGCTGTATATATCTGTATGTAGTGAGCTCCCGCTAGTGGTGGCTATATATATCTGTATGTAGTGAGCTCCCGCTAGTGGTGGCTGAATATATCTGTATGTAGTGAGCTCCCTCTAGTGGTAGCTGTATATATCTGTTGGTAGCAAGCTCCCCCTAGTGGTGGCTGCATATATCTTTATGTAGTGAGCTCCCTCTAGTGGTACCTGTATATATCTGTATGTAGTGAGCTCCCCTTAGCGGTAGCTGTATATATCTTTATGTAGAGAGCTCCCTCTAGTGGTGGCTGCATGAGAACATTGTATGTGTATAATTGATGTATTTCAGTGCAGGGCTCTTTCTCACCAGGGGCCCCACAGTAGCGGCATTTTCTGCCTCTGTGATGGGTTCTCCACAGCTCATATACAGAATAATGGAAATAAGGAATATGTAAGAAAGATCCTAAATTGAGCTTATTTGCAGTGTGGAAGATGTGGTTGAACCTGTTATATCTTGTCGTGTGGTCTGACATCTCGGTCCTCTGGCCTCTAGTATAAGGGGAGTCACCGGGCGCAGCTCCCAGGGTCTGAGCAGGTACATCACACAATGTGCAGCCGCTCCGTACCTGCTGACCGCCTGCCCCGTCCTTGAGCTTTCCTTGGTATCTGCTGATTGTCCCATACAGCTCTGACACCAGATGTCCATGAGAGGACGCAGCACCTGGCCACAATATGGCTCCAACTGCATTAAAGGGGAAATGCTGGAAACACAAAGCCCAGTCCAAGGGACATCTGATAATTGGGAGAACTAGCTGTCCGCAACTTGCTTAAATGCTTTAAACAAAAGTCTCATAATATTGTCATACTATATAATGTGATATGTCTATTGTATGATGTCATGTCTTTTGAATGATGTGAAATTTATTGTATGATGTTGTATATCTCTTTTATGATATTAAATATATTGTATGATGTCATCTGTCTATTGTAAGATATCACAACTAATGTACACTATCATAAGTCTATTTTATGGTGTCACAGCTATTAAATGATGCCATATGTATATTGCACGATGTCATATCTATTGTATGATGTCATATGTCTAGTATATGATGTCACATTTATGATGTGATGTCTTGCGTCTGTTGTATAATATCATATCTATTATATGATGTTATATGCCTATTGTAGGATGGCACTTCTCTTGTATAATGTCACATTTATGATGTGATGCTTACGTCTGTTGTATAATATCATATCTATTATATGATGTTATATGCCTATTGTAGGATGGCACTTCTCTTGTATAATGTCACATTTACTTTATGATATCATATATGTCTTTTGCATGATGTGTAATCTATTGTATGATGTTGTACATCTCTTTTATAATATCACATCTATTGTATTATGTCACAACTAATGTACAATAATTTTAAAAAAATTGCAAAGGCAAAAAACCTAATAGTCCAACCCCCCAAAAGAGAATAATGTAAAATTATACACTTTATTGACATATATGCGCTCAAAACAGACAACTAATGTACAATATCACATTGTATGACGTCATCGCTATCAATAGAGGTCGTATGTCTATTGTATGACGTTACAGCTATTGTATGATATGATATGTCTATTATATGATATCACATATATTGTATGATGTCATGGTCTATTTTATGGTGTCATATCTGCTGTATGATGTATATTGTATGAAGTCATATCTCTACAATAATATTTGTTTATAATGTTATTTTTCTATTGGATGATGTTATATGTCTATTGCTGTGATGCTGCTTGTCTATCCTGTGATGTCGAACATCTATTACAGAATATCAACGTTTTTTACATGATGTCATGTGTATTATATGATTTTGAAAGTCTATTATGTGATGTCACATGTCTGTTATATGGAGTCACATGTTTGATATATACTATAGCAATGTAATTATATATTGCTGCTGTAGGACACTTGCCCACAAGCAGATATATGGCAATAGCGTTTTTATGTTTTCACGCCTGCTCCGTATAAGCGCCTAAATAGGCGTTTTTCCGCGATCACCGCCAGCATTTTCTTGTCCATTCACACGACCGCGAGCGCCATTTTTTGTGAAAAAATACGGGGCACCCCAGAAAACCCTCGCTCTGTCAAAATCTTCGGAATGCCTTCCAATGCCCATATAGAGGCATGTGTAAGCTTTTCGCAGTGTTGGACGCTGCAAAAATGCCCCCCCCCTTCTCTTTCCCTGCTCCCATAGGAGTCTATGGGACCCGCCAGCGTATATTAGCCGAAGCATAGTTCCAGAACTGTGTTTTGGCTGAGCGTATACGCGCCGGCCGCATATATGTTCTACTTTTCACGTTGCCGCATTATTTACGCACTGTATAATCACTTATGTGAACCCATGCATTGCGAACCAATGCTTCACATGGGTACCGTATATATGCCCGGGCGTGAAAACACGCCGTATATGCGCTTGTGGGAATAAAGCCGTATTCATTAATGTGGATTTTGAAAGCCCCAATGATCCAGAGCCCATTTGTACTGGGCACATCCGGACCCCAACTAAGCCGGGACAAGAGCTGCTTCTTATAGACAGTGAGTCGCAGTCTCCCCGGCATCTCTAGGGTGCGGTCAGATGTCCGTCCAGTCATCGTTCTGCACCTCTCACATGTCTATGGGATAACAGGGGTTAAAGACATTGAGCAGCGCTGGGAATTTCATCATAAACTCTATGAATCCCGTAAAATCTGCTCGGATGCAGAGCGGTATTGATCCTGACCCCGCGCCGCGCGTGTAATGCTCTGGAGATTCCTGCCACATTTGGAAATTAATTAGATAATTGATTTTGATTACACTTGGAGCTAGAAGCTGAAGTGTTGGGGGGGTCGTAACCTGCAGTGCTGCTCCCTGGAGGGTCCCGATGGCTTTGTGGTCCACCGGTAAGACCACTCCTCAATTGATCTGCAAACTTCAGTCTGACCTCCCTGGTACATCACGGAGAGAGGGGGATTAAAAGCCCTCGTTAACTATCCAACCTTGATGAGGACTCACAGGATGAGATACATATGAGGAAATGGGGGTGAGGGTCCTGCTTACAGGAGCTTACAGTCTATGGGGAAATAGTGGGACACAAGAGCTTACGGTCTATGAGAAAATAGGGGGACACAAGAGCTTACGGTCTATGAGGAGATAGGGGGACACAGGAGCTTACAGTTTATGAGAAAATAGGGGGACACAAGAGCTTACGGTCTATGAGAAAATAGGGGGACACAGGAGCTTACAGTTTATGAGAAAATAGGGGGACACAAGAGCTTGCCTTCTGTATAAAAAACAGCGCTCATAGGAATGTGAAACACTGAGTGGGAAGTGAATGATTCTCAATGATGATCTGTCTGTCTAAGTATGCTGCATGAGAGCGAACGAGCTGGTGATGACATCACAATGACATCACCAGCTTGTTCACTTGTGCAAACAAGAATCATGCAGTTTTCGTTATGCTGTCTCTGTAGTGTCCCAGAGCAACATCCTGGTCCCCTCTATAATTGTCATACATGGGCTGTCTCATGTGGATGCACTGTGCAAAGCTGTCATGTCAATCTTCTGTATGTGTGTTGCACAGCTGTGGCGTCTGAAGGGTTAACTCCCATAAAACCATTGCCTGTCAGCTCTGCTGCTGAATGTATCTATCCTACTGTGTCATGTGGTACAAGTGAGGTGATAAATGTGAGTGTCTGAGAGCGGTTGTTGATGATCATCCATCTGCCCATGCTGTTGGAGCAGCCACAGTGGTGAAGGGAAGCACCTTTAGCTTCCTTGCATTGAAAATGGAGAAGAAGGAGAGGCTCCCTATGGAGGAGCTGAGGATCTTCCCTCCTCCCCGATCCGCTGCTGAAAACCCCAGGGGCGCAGGGAGACATCTCTGGTTTCCCCATGTCTAATATAGAGGAGAGACATCCATACCGCAAAGTGAAACGCATGAGAGAATGAGTGAGTTACTAAATCCCCCAGAGTGAGAACAATCCCCAAACAATGCTGTATAGAGCAACCCCCCATACCAGGTACCCGTTCACACTACAGGCATTACTTTTCCTGTGTGGCCGTCTGCCATTAGGATCACCACACAGGGTATTGTGCCGGGTGCATCTAGGCTAAGCCTTCCTTCAGTAATTGCCTGCCAGAATGTATGTGGAGAGACCCCTACCTTTTACCTCCTCCAGAGTGCTCCCAAATTCCAGGACCAGTGACATATAGATTACGTGGACTATAGGGCCGTATTGTTCCTGTGTTTTCCTCCCAACCTCTGAGCTTCTGTCTGTAATTTGATGCAAGTGAATTGTACCTGTAACTGCTTGTTTTGCAAAGTTCATTCCAAGTAAATTTTACCGGGTCTCAACCGTTCCTGAGGTCCCGAGGTACGATACACAAGCCTCTGTGTTTATTACTCCGCCGTATAGAATAACGGTGTGGGACTGGTGGCGTCACGACGTGATACATATATCCCTATAATGATTCCTCCCCTCGTGTTACCACTCGATAACACCGTGACAAGGACTAGGCCTCCGGCCATACACACGTCCAGTGTTTCATTCCCCCTGTGAAACCAAAACAACCTTTGGCGGCCCTAACAGGTCGTTACATCTGTATACTCCAAGGATCATTAGAGACAGTGGATAATCACTGGGGTTTTGTAGTACTGAGGGGGTGAGGGCTTCAGAAGAAGTATAATTGGGGTCATCAGCCTAGAGAGAGGACGTAATGTTGTAGTGGCCCAGAACCCCATCCTGGTCCCCTCCATAACTGTCATATATGTTTGTCCTATGTAGATGCACTGTGCAAAGCTGTCATGTCATATCCAGTGTGTTGCACAGCTTCAGCGCTTGAGAGGTTAACAGTAATAAAATCATTGCCTGCATGTAGATGTAACAGTTTGTTATGTCATATGGTATAAGTGAGGTTATAAATATTTGTGCTTGAGAGCGGGAAGAGGTCTTCCATCTTGTCTGCTGAAAGAGAGTGCTAACACAGAGCCACATGGAAGCACCTTCAGCTTCCATGTAGGTGAAGATGGAGGAAGAGGAGAGATATCCCGTAGTGAGTGAAGTCTGGATGTGAATGGAGTGAGTCCCAAGATCCCAGAGAAACACAAATTAGGGAGAGCGCCATAGCCATGGGGAAAGAAAATAACTGTAGAGAATTCTACTTACTGGGTATCAGGCGGAGCAACAAAAAAACTTTTTGTGTCCCGCCTGCACCAGGAATCCGAGTTCACCTTTCAGGGGTTTCTTTGTTGGAGGGTCGCTTGTATTATCCAGAAAAACATATATATGTGTATCTAATAATACTCATCGATGCTGTCCTGGAGAGCAGCAGCTTAAAAAAGTACCCCAAAAGTTCTAGCAAACAGATGGGGAAAACGTAATACAAAAACAATCAGAAAAAAACTTTTCTTACAGCTGTGCTACACCACCGGCCCTTTAAATGATGAGGGAATAAGCTTCTAGAAACCGCAGTTAATAGCAAGCTAATTTTATTCCCCAAAATAACCATATTACACATAGAATAGTAAAAGCAACGCGTTTCTGCGTCAACTGACGCCTTTATCAAGCTTATAATAAGGATTAACCAACACCGTTTTAACATAGTATCGGGTTTATGAAACACAGTGTATCACGACATTTTAAAGAAGTACATAACCAAGATCCCACCAAATTAATCGTTACGCCACTTGAAACCATCCTCTCCAGATCGTTCTCTCAACTACGTGAGCGTGAGATGTTCGGGATATTCCGGATGGATTCTTTATATCCCAACGGTTTAAACGAAACCCTAGAAAAAATCCCTTAATACCACCACTAAAATTAGATCTTAATATTTTACCATTATGGTTGGATGTATTATTGAGGATTACTGTAATTAAGATATTGAGGTTTTTTATGACAGTGATTGTTAGTGATTTGTAAAAATAGTATTATATATTATATATTTATGGATGTATGTATTAACTTTATTTATGAGAATCTATATATTATTTATTGATATTTATGGACATTATAACATATTCTTATATATATATCCATTATTAATGAGCTTTAGGGGGGATATAAGTGATATAATGTATACTTCTGGGTATTTCGTTTGTAGTATTTGTTATAAGCCCTGGTGTAATCATAAAAGATTTGTTTTTGTACTGCGGTCCATCTATGGGGGTCGCCACCTTGCGTAGTGTAATCTGCCCAGTCAGTAGTAGTACTCCGGGCAACGGAGTAGACTGGAGGCAGGAGCGTGATGAGCTCATGCAAACTACGCCCCCACGTGATAGCGATGACGGGGGACGTAGCGCGATACCCATGATGGAACGCACGTACATCGGAGGACCTGTCAGATGACGTAAGCAGGGCTACAGGGAACTCCGCCTCCTGTACACACGCGCGAGACCGGCGTCCAGCATGGTGCAGGGAAGGAGATCAGATGTACTCTATTGGGACATATGACTAAGGTATGTTGTCTATATATTTATATGTGTGATAGAACAGGACTATTATAAGCTTGATAAAGGCGTCAGTTGACGCAGAAACGCGTTGCTTTTACTATTCTATGTGTATATGGTTATTTTGGGGAATAAAATTAGCTGCTATTAACCGCGGTTTCTAGAAGCTTATTCCCTTATCATTTAAAGGGCCGGTGGTGTAGCGCAGCTGTAAGAAAAGTTTTTTTCTGATTGTTTTTGTATTAAGATCCCAGAGAGAGATTGAGAGCAATTTCTAATAGTTCTGTATAGAGGAATCCACCGTACAGGTACCAATTCACACTACAGGCTTTTCCTGTGCGGCCGTCCAGAGTCAGGATCACCCCACAGAGGTACGCTACTGAGACATACCCACGCGCCTGTTATGCGGGGTGTTATTGTTTAAGCCTTCATGTAAATAATTGTCTGCCGGAGTGTCTGTGGCGTGACCCCTACCCCTCTTCCTCCTTTGGAGTGCTCCCAGGAGCGGTGCTATACAAATAATGTGAACTGTAGAACCGGTGTCATCATGTGTATCCTCCCTGACCTCTGAGCTTTAGTCTACTTTCACTTAAGAGAATTGTACCTGCATTGTCTTGAATACCTGTTTTGTTAAAGTTTATTCGTTAAGTAAAGTTACACCGGGCCCTAACCGTTCCTGGGGACCTGAGGTACTATACAGAAGTCTCTTTGTTATTTCTCCACTGCGTAGCATACCAGTGTGTGGGAACGGTGGCGTCACGAGTGATAACTACTACTACTACCCTCATCAACCCGTTTATTGGCATTCCCTATCCTAGGGGTGTCGAAGGTGGCCTTCAATCCTGCTGTGGCCTTGGCTACCTGTCATCCCTCTGGGACCAGAGCCTGGTAAGTGCTGCCGTAACAAGCCAACACTTATCCGTCCCAGCTCTACACTGTAGTCAAGTGTCTGGGGTCATCCGTCTGGGGTGTTGCAATGTGATCTGAAGTTGAGCTCATTCACACCATGAAGAACTCACCATGTCACACAACTCATCTCAAAGCGTAGCATTAAGGGTATTTAGCAACTGGGGTCCCCTTAATCAAAGTGTGATTGTTCCCAGCAAGAGAAACCAAGTCATCCTGTAGATATGATACCTTGTAATGGCTAACAAAAATACATGATGTTATAGCGAGCTTTAGAACCAACGCAGCGTTCTTCTTCAGGCTTAAATGTAATAGATCCGAAGAGGCATGCATATTTATATACACTTATGATAAGGCACAGATATGGATGTGATTGGTTTGCACTTAAAGGAATACTGTAGACCCCCCCCAAAAAAAAAAAGTAATTCAGGGACCATAAAACTTTCACTCCCCTATCAGTGTCTAGTTAAAAATATTTCTATTTCTGTTGCAGTATTCCTTTAAGTGCAAACCAATCACATCCATATCTGTGCCTTGTCATAAGGGTATATAAATATGCATGCCTCTTCAGATCTATTCCATTTAAGCCTGAAGAAGAGCCCTGTGTTGGTTTGGAAGATCGCTGTAACATCATGTATTTTTGTTAGCCATTAAAAGGTCTCATATCTACAGGATGACTTGGTTAATCTTGCTGAGAACAATCACACTTTGCTCTACTGGCGACACCGGACCAAACCTTTGTCTTCATTATACCTCAAGAAGTGACACGTCAATTCCTTGTCAACTTTAAGATCTCTACTTGCTGTCATTGAATGTAAATTTTTTTGTGTACATTCAGAGGCTAAAATCCCATCCCGCTCGCACAATTGAGGGTTGCCATCTGAGCTTGCCACCTGCTGCAGGACCTCAGAAGGTAGGTGATAGGGTGGCCACCGGGCTGGTGACTGAGGCCGGTATTTATTTTTTGCCAACCATATTAGTGGCTGGTAAAAAATAAATCCAAGCTGCGAGCGCAATGGGAATCCACCTGCTAAGCATTTAACCAGTGCTGCAATCAGTCTATGACCCCAATCAGGAGGCTGGAATCGGCAATGGAACGCACAGAGCCCACGTTGCACCATGGGAGAAGATCTGCGGTCCACCGTGGGTGAAGATCCCGGCGGCCATCTTCGCAAGGTAAGTAAGAAGTCACCGGAGCGCGGGGATTCGGGTAAGTACTATCCAGGTTTTTTTTTAAACCCCTGCATCGGGTTTGTCTCGCGCCGAACGGGGGGGCTATTGAAAAAAAAAGAAACCCGTTTCGGCGCGGGACAACCCCTTTAATACTGGGGTTACTATGGGAGTCACTATTACTACTGGGGCCACTATGGGGGTCACTATTATTCAATGGCTCAAATATGTGTTGGGTATCTTGTGGATTGGCGCCTTCAATGCCTGTAAAATGATTGTTGTTTAGCAAGGGCTGTGCCTTTTCACACTTCACCTCAGAAACCATAAAGGCTCTTAGCCCTCCTGATATATTCAAATATACCCATTAGTGGTAGGTGCAGGACTAAGGCAGGATGAGTTTTTAGCCTGTGCATGTAAACAAGGTCATTCTATCCACTGACAGCAAACAGAGATCTTAAAAATGGTGAGACACTGAGACGCAAACTCTTTTAGAAAGTTGCAGAACTTTCCATCCTACACTGATCAGACTTCATTCCCCTTTAATTGATCAACAAGAGGAGCGCTGCACGTAGATTGGGGGTTTATGGGGTCATAAATTCGCGGCTGCGGACGGGAGGATTTCCAGTTAGATGAAGTCGCGGTCGGTTCCTTCTTGTAGTTTATTAATGTTCGGCTGAAGATGATTTGTGACCTTGGAGAGCGTCTTCTCTTTTATTTCAGTTTCTCAAGGCTGACACCGTACACGGGACAAGCGGCCGCTTCCACCTCTTACCTTAGAAATTAATCATCCTGTTCTTAAAACACAGATGGGAAAGTTCTGAGTCAGCGGGAATGGCGCCGCCGACTCACACAGAATGATCCGGAAAAAAAAATACATTGGGACTATTACATTGTGCGAATGAACAAGCGGCGGCCGCGTCCCTCAGGAAGGGGAAATTAAGTCTCTTTCAAAGGCCATAATGGCTTTTGTGTAACAACAAAACCCAACAGAAGTCACAGATTGGCGCTGTTTATATTCCCCGCATCACTGCCGCCTCAAGAGTTAATTTACATCGATCGCGAAAGCTGCGCAAGCGAAAGTCACCACCAAATGACACGATGAAGACAGTGTATACAGCAGTAAATAAATATCCCCCCTAAATAAAAACCTCCTTGAAAATTTGAACCCCTAAATTGTCTTCTCCTGTGCCAAATAAATTCTTCTTCATAGTAAGCCCCACCCATAATTAAAGGCCACGCCCCCAATACAACAACTCCTGTAAAGCAGGGGTCCCCAACTCCAGTCCTCAGGGACCACCAACAGGTCACGTTTTCAGGATCTCCTATAGAGAGAACACCTGTGGCAATGTCTGAGGCACTGACCATAATTACATCACCTGTGCAATACTGAGAAAATCCTGAAAACATGACCTGTTGGCGGTCCCTGAGGACTGGAGTTGGGGAACACTGCTGTAAAGTACTTACTAACAGCGCTACCGGGATGACCCCTAAACAGCCCCAGCAATGAGCACCCCATGAACTTACCATCACAATGTGCAACCTAATCAATGCCATTGAGTACACCTCATGAACATTGCCAGTATGGTGCCCCTCATAGTCCATGCCACTAGAGTGCCCCCCATGAACAGTGCCAGAAGAGTGTCCCCTATAAACAATAGCACCATCATAAATAATGCCAAAAGATCACCCCCCCCCCCCCCCCCCATGAACAGCACTGGAAGAGTTCCTGCCCATGAACAATGGCATTGGAATGCCCCATAAAAAGGCCCTTAGTGTCCCACATACAGAATCACAGCACATTGTCCAACATGAGTAATGTAGGTGTAGTGGCCCAGAGTTAGTGGGTTCCCTCCAGAACATTTTATGTCTGTCTCGTGTCACTGTTTGCAGGACTAAAAGAGTTAATGTCTGGTATGTTCTGTCCTGTCTAGAAAATGTATCGTTTGTGGTCACATGATGGTGATATATATATATATATATATAAAACTCGTATGTGTTTGCAAATGATGCATTGCATGTCAGTAAGTCAGTCATGTACACAGACACTGCAAAGAGGTTGTCAGGCTGGTCTGTGTGTGGAGCATGGAGGAGGCCAAGCAACTGCCTAAGGGCTCCTTCCCACGGACGGATTTCCGCCGCGTAATACGCGGCAAAAATTCGCCGCGTTGCCCGCTGCTATTAGGTTCTATTGAACCTAATAGCTCAATGCTCACGGTGCAGAATTCCATCGCAGAATTCCGCACCGTGAATTCACCCGTCCTCACCCGCGGCATGCTCTATTTGCCGCGGGTGTAGGCGCGGCCGGCTTTCATTGCAGTCAATGGAAGCCGTCCGTCACGCTATCTTCCGCTGTAGCACAGCGGAAGATAGCGTTAAACCGCTTCCCCGCTCACCGCCAGCTGCGTCATATGATGCGGCCGGCACGTCATATGATGCTGTAGGCGTGTCATATGACGCGGCTGACGCGTCACATGATGCTTCGGCACTCGCTCTATTGCGCATGCGCGCCAAAGTTTCATGCGGGAAGGAGGACGCCGGATCCGGAGGTAAGTATTGGGGTCTCTGGGGGAATTCCACTGCGGAACCCGTCACGGCCGTGGGAAGCCGGCCTAATGGGTACATTTCAACCCAGGAATCCTCTGTATTACAGCTGAGTACTGAGAGAACCGAATCGCTTATCAGCGAGAAGAGAACAAGTGTGACTGCTTTGCCGGTGGAAAAAGTGATTGTCGGGAGTGAAAGGACCTGCATATAACTTGGACTGTGGGTTGTTCCAATACCCCGTGAGCTCCACCGAGATAGAAGATCTTGTATGCTGTGATTACTGCTATTGTTATCAACTTTAATGAGAAGTTAAGTAAATGGACAAGATCAACCGATCCCGGTTTTGTTCCAAAATATATCCTTCTGGTGGTGGACTATTTTATTCGTCTACAAGATCTACTCCAGGAGATGGAACGGTGGCATCACGAGTGACAATTGGACTACAGGTAACCCCTGGTTAGTATCCCTGTGATCTCCCCCTGTGGTGACAGGTCAGGTCCCGAGCTACCCTTATGGGAGGAGATGGTAGAGCCCCATGACAAGGATAACATCTCTACCCTGCTGTCTCCTCAGCTGTGGGCCTACTCCTTGGACGCTGCATAGGCAGGGTGCCCTATTAAGAGTTCCATTAAGATGTTCCACATGAAAAAGGCCATCAGAGTTCCCCAATCAACAGTGCCAGCAGAATGCCACACATGAGCAATGTCATTAGATTGCTCGATATGACTAGTGCCAGCAGAGGTCCTCCCATGACCAGTGCTGGCAGAGTGCCATATGAACAGTGTCATTGGGGTGCCACACATCAACAGTGCCGTTAGAGTGCCATCCATGAACAATTCCATTAGAGTGACCCCTTAAAGGAGTGCTAGTAGAGTTGCCCACAAACAGTCCTACTAGACTACACCCTTATAAACAGTATCACCAGCACAGTTTGGAATATAAACGATGCATGCAGAGTGCCCCCATGAATAGTGCCATTAGTGTGTCTCATGTGAACAGTACCGCTAGAGCGGCCCATAAACAGTATCACCAGCACAGTGTCCCTTACCATATAGACTATGCCAGTAGAGTGCCCCATGTACAGTGCCTGTAGAGTGCCCGCCATTAACAGTGGCATTACAGTACCCCCCATAAACAGTATCACCAGCATGGTGTCCAATATAAACAATTCAGAAGAGTGCTTTCCATGAATAGTGCCATTAGAGTTCCCCAATAAACAGTAAAACCAGCACAGTGTCAAATATAACCAATGCCAGCATAGTGATTCCCATGTACAACACCTTTAGAGTACCCACCACCAACAGAGGCGCTAGAAGGCCTCACATGAACAGTGCCATTAGCATGCCCACCACCAACAGTGGCATTAGAAGGCCTGACATGAACAGAGGCATTAGCCCCCATGAACAGCTGTAGTAGGGTACCCCCATAAACGTCACTGGATAGGTGCCCCCATGAACAGCAGCAGAGGAGTGCCCCCATGAACAGCACCAGAGCAGTGCCCCCATCAACAGCACCAGAGAAGTGCCCCCATGAACAGCCCCAGATTAGTGCCTCCATGAACAGCACCAGAAAAGTGCCCCCATGAACAGCTCCAGAGTAGTGTCCCCATGAACAGCATCGGAGGAGTGCCACCATGAACAGCTCCAGAGGAGTGCCCCCATGAACAGCTCCAGAGGAGTGCCCCCATGAACAGCACCAGAGCAGTGCCCCCATGAACAGCTCCAGAGGAGTGCCCCCATGAACAGCACCGCAGGAGTGCCCCCATGAATAGCTCCAGAGGAGTGCCCACATGAACAGCACCGGAGGAGTGCCCCCATGAACAGCTCCAGAGGAGTGCCCACATGAACAGCTCCAGAGGAGTGCCCCCATGAACAGCTCCAGAGGAGTTCCCACATGAACAGCACCGGAGGAGTGCCCCCATGAACAGCTCCAGAGGAGTTCCCACATGAACAGCACCGGAGGAGTGCCCCCATGAACAGCTCCAGAGGAGTACCCCCATGAACAGCTCCAGAGGAGTGCCCCCATGAACAGCTCCAGAGGAGTGCCCCCATGAACAGCTCCAGAGGAGTTCCCACATGAACAGCTCCAGAGGAGTGCCCCCATGAACAGCTCCAGAGGAGTGCCCACATGAACAGCACCAGAGGAGTGCCTCCATGAACAGCACCGGAGGAGTGCCCCCATGAACAGCTCCAGAGGAGTGCCCCCATGAACAGCATCACTATTTGCTGTGAAATTTGTGTGGCTCCCTGCAGTACTAACCTCTGTCATGACAATATACTCTTATGGGCAAAAAGTCTTCCTCTGCATAGCCACCAAATGTTAATGTCTTGTATACCTGGATGTTTGAGCTCTGCTCTGCATATATATATATATATGTACTAAGTGTGGAGCTGCTCTCATCATCAGCTGCTCACCGTATAAGTGATTTGTGGGGTCTTCACCAATCTGCTGACCAAACCTTAGCACAATTTCGTCCTCCATCAATAAGAAGCTTTTTTAATACCGGTGCAGTTTATAAATAAGGCGCCGCGCTTATCCATCTCCATATAAACTGAGAGCGAAGAAACTCATTTAGCCGAGCGGATAGAATTATCCCAGGTTTTTGCATCTTTGGCATTCCCACCGTACAATATCGCAGCCAGCAGGAGAGCGCGGACGGGTTATTGTTGTGTATAAACAGGGACATCAGTCTGATCTAATAAAACGCAATCAAAGTGCTGCACATTATATGCGGGAGCCATCCCTCATACCCAGCGAGCCGCCAGAGGACGGCCGCGCGCTCACATTATACAGGTAGCAGGCACTATCTATCCCTCTTCCTGAAGGAACGTCTATCTAAGGATCAAGCCTAATTCCCACTCAATGCTGATACTGCGCCAAAAAAGGCGAACTGAACCGTATTTAAGACTTTGATGACACTTTGGAGTTTGTTACGTGAAATCCATATCAAATCTGTGCGAATCCACGGACCTCCTCATGAGATTCTCCGGGTCGTCCTCACACTGTTCTCACCATCTAGATGCTTCTGTGCTATAAATGACATTGTTAAAAAGACCAAAAAAATTTTTTAACCCCTTAATGACCAGGCCTGTTTGCGCCTTAATGACCAAGCCAAATTTTGGAAATCTGACATGTGTCACTTTAACATAGAATAACTCTGTAATGGTTTTGTATATCCAAGTGATTATGATGTTTTTTTTGCCACATGTTGTACTTCATTTGGGTGGTAAAAATAGTCCAATAGAAATTGTGTATATTTATTAAATTGGGAAAAAAAATTTAAAAATTGACATTTTTTCACAATCACAATTGTAATATATCTAATATGTGCAAACATACTGTACACATTTTTGATAAGATATACATTTCCATCTATTTACTTTATTCTGGACGCACATTTGAAAAACTTTAGTTTTTTTAACCATTTAGGAGACGTACAAATTTAATATTACTTATCAACATTTTGAGGAACACTTTGTTTTCCTACACCAAGCCAAGATTGCAAAGGCTCATGGGTGTCAGAATAATAGATACCCCCACAAATGACCCCGTTTTAAAAACTACACCCCTTAATATATTCACTCAGGGGGTCAGGAGTATTTTAACACCACAGTATTTTTTCAGGGGTTAATGCAATTTAGAGGAGAAAAAAGAAAACTTCATATTTTTGCAAATATGTCATTTTAAAGGCAGTTTTTTTTATAGTGCACATGAAAATGAGGATTTACACCCCAAAATGGATACCCCCTGTTTCTCCTGTGTTCAGAAACATACCCATTGTGGCCCTAATATTATGTCCATGTGCACAACGGGGCCCAAAACTAAAAGAAGCAGCTGGTGGCTTACAGAACAGGCATTTTGCTTGAGGGCATTTTAGGCCCCATTGCTCACTTGTAGAGCCAATGAGCAGCCAAAACGATGGAGAACCCCCACAAATGACCTCATTTTGAAAACTAGACCCCTTAACAAATTAATCTAGGGGTGTACTGCATATTTTGACCTCACAGTTTTTGAATGAATCTATGCAAAGCAGAAGGAAAAAATTACAATTTTCATTTTTTTTGGCAATAGTGTCATTTAAAAAAGTTTTTTTTGTACAGCGTACACAGGAATGAAGACTTGCACCCCAAAATGGATCCCCCGGTTTGTCCCGTGTTCAGAAACATACCCATTGCAGCCCCAATCTACTTATAAGATACATGGCTAGGCCTATAATGGAGGGAACACCCATTGGACTTCAGGACACAACTGAATAAATTCCAGGCCCCGTTGTTGACTTGTGCAGAAAAAAAATTGACTCCCTAAAAATAATCCCCCCCCTCCCCCACCCCACCCTTTTTGACATTCCCTAAGGGCTCATGTCCACGGGGAAAATATGATTTAGGATCCGCAGCGGATTACCTGCACGCGGATCCGCACCCCATAGGGATGCATTGACCACCCGCGGGTAGATAAATACCCGCGGATGGTCAATAAAAGGGATTTTTTAAAAAATGGAGCATGAAAAAATCTGGACCATGCTCCATTTTCGTGCGGGTCTCCCACGGGGACAGCTCCCGCGGGCTTCTATTGAAGCCTATGGAAGCCGTCCGGATCCGCGGGAGACCTAAAATAGGAATTTAAAAGAATTTACTCACCCGCAGCGGGCCGGGAAGGTCTTCTCTTCCTCACGGCCGCATCTCCCTTGCTTCGGCTCGGCAGATGTGCCCGGCGCATGCGCGCGGCACGTCGACGACGTGCCGGCGACGTGCCGCCGGCGTGAGGAATTCATCCGCCGGCCGAAAAAGAAGATCCGGCCGTGAGGAAGAGCAGAGCTTCTCCGCCCGCTACGGATAGGTAAATTCTTATAAATTCTTCTTTTCAGCGCTCATGTCTGCGGGGCAGGAGGGACCCGCTACGGATTCTACATGTAGAATCCGTAGCGGGCCCGATTTTCCCCGTGGACATGAGGCCTTAATCTTAGATAAAAATGATAATGTAAACTGTGTGGTATGTCCGAAGACAGGGGTAATTACGGAGGCTGGTTGGGATGGGCCCATGGGGCAATAAAACCGTGTATCCCCCCTCCTCCCATGCTTTTTTGGGGGGTATTTCTTGACCTCAGCGGCAGGGATGGGGTGTAAAAAGTGGCGCTCTGTGAGTCTCCGTAAGCTTGCTGCGGTGCGGCGGTCTCACACAGAAGGCGCTCAACAAGCTGCTCCTGGAACTGCAGGAAGGCGAGCGTTCCCGGGGCTTCTTGTAAATTAAGTATTACACGGCCGGATGTGGAATCCGCTTGCGGAGGCCGGCAGCGGATCCCAGCTGTGAGCCCGGCTGTGGCCCTACGTATAGCTGCATAATGTACTGCGGATAATTGCCTCCTCACACAGGCGGTCATGCGCAGTACACCTTTTTTTTGTTTATATTTCCTGCGCCGTCGCTTAGCAATGACATGGGTACCCACTGGCCGTACATATTATAGTTACCTATGGACTACGGGTATATCCACAACCATGGAGCACAATAAGCTCTATGCTGCGGATACCCGTGGTAAAATAGAACCTGCTGCGTTTTGTTTTCTGCGAGGGGATTACGTAATTCCAACCCGCTAATGTGAGCGCAATTGTGTAATCCAATGCAATTGATTGTTCCGCATATTACCGCAAATCAAATGCATGCAGCATCTACAATTTCTATCTGGTCGTATGAAACCGGCCTACGGTAGATCTCTACTTTTTTATCACATGACCGTGCACATCAACGAGGCCACCGCTCACTGCACCAGGCTTTCGAGGACCTTTGGTTGCCAGGAGTAAGAATATTTTACATTTCCTGGGCTCCCCGCCTCCTGCGCATGTGTTCAGTAATTTGAAGGTTCACAGAGGAGTATTGCATCGGGTTCAAATACGGAGGCCTCTGGAAAGAAGTTTCCTCTCTTCTCACTGATTGCATCAGTAAGGAGAAATGAAGCTTCAACTTTTTTTTTTACTTTTATGTAATCGTGATTATCCATTGGATAACGGCGATCACGTGACCAGGAACCGCTCACCGTGCCCCCCGCCCCCCCGTGACATCTCCAGGCTCTCAGCTACCTTTGGTAGGCAGAAGCAGGGAGATTTAAAATTTCCCGGGCAATCCTTGACTTTTGTGCATGCGTCCGCCATCATGCTGACGGGCACATGTGCCGAAGCTGGGAAAGGTCCGCAGATAAAGATCCGGGGACCTTGGGTATGTAATTTCATCTCCCCTCATGGATACGATCCATAAAGGGAAATGAAACTTTAACTTTTTAAACTTTTTTTTTTTTTACATTTTTTAACTTTACATGATCAGTGTTATCCAATGGATAGCGGTGATCATGTGACCAGGAACCGCATAGAGTAGTCCCCGGTTATACCTCCCTGCACTCGGTTGTCTTTCTACTTAGCGATTCCAAACATGACACGGAAGTTCTAACCAGGTATGTGGATATGCCGTTTGGGGGGGGGGGGGGGTTCTGGGGGCCGCACAGCGATGGGAGTAACTGCGCCAGGTCCACAGCATACTCACGGTTTGGAAAATGTACTTGACATTGAGCTGGGGCCTTCGGGTGACCCATAATCCCCAATATAAAATTCTCTTTTGATACGGACGCTAGCCAGTCGCAGAACTAGAATGTCTACAAGAAGTACCGCAGGTGTCAAACCTCGCTGGCAGGCGGTAATTAACATCCCCTTGTCACTGGCTAACTTTATGACCACCTGGTCAAAGGACTTCCTGAGATGAATGTGCATCAGAGACCTCTGCAGATGTGAGGAGGGGGAAGATGAATATTGAAGGACGCATTGAGCTCTCCCTTAGTCCAGAACGGTGGACAGTTGACAGGGAAAACTGGGTAAAACTTTACCAATAGAGAGATAGGTAGATAGATAGATATTAGATAGATAGATAGGAGATAGATATGAGATAGATAGATAGATAGATAGATAGATAGATAGATAGATAGATATGAGATAGATGGATAGATAGATAGATAGATAGATATGAGATAGATAGATAGATAGATAGATAGATATGAGATTGATAGATAGATATGAGATAGATAGATAGGTGATAGATAGATAGATAGATAGATAGATATGAGATAGATAGGAGATAGATAGATAGATAGATAGATAGATAGATAGATAGATAGATAGATAGATAGATAGATAGATAGGAGATAGGAGATAGATAGGTGATAGATAGATAGATAGATAGATAGATAGATAGATAGATAGATAGATAGATAGATAGATAGGAGATAGATATGGGATAGATAGATAGATAGATAGATAGATAGATAGATAGATAGATAGATAGATAGATAGATATGAGATAGATAGATAGATAGATAGATAGATAGATAGATAGATAGATAGATAGATAGATAGATAGATATGAGATTGATAGATAGATATGAGATAGATAGATAGGTGATAGATAGATAGATAGATAGATATGAGATAGATAGGAGATAGATAGATAGATAGATAGATAGATAGATAGATAGATAGATAGATAGATAGATAGATAGATAGGAGATAGATAGGTGATAGATAGATAGATAGATAGATAGATAGATAGATAGATAGATAGATAGGAGATAGATATGGGATAGATAGATAGATAGATAGATAGATAGATAGATAGATAGATAGATAGATAGATAGATAGATAGATAGATAGATAGGAGATAGATAGGAGATAGATAGGAGATAGATAGATATGAGATAGGTGGATAGATATGAGATAGATAGATAGATAGATAGATAATAGAGAGATAGATATGGGATAGATAGATAGATAGATAGATAGATAGATAGATAGATAGATAGATAGATAGATATGAGATAGATAGATATGGGATAGATAGATAGATAGGAGATTGGATTGGTGTTAGTTGCCCTTTTTTGCACCAATCAATCAAGTAACAGATGTATGTCTCTTGCTTTACTTTCCAAAAGTGTCTAGAAAAATGGGCGCGGTTTGCAGCTCAGATAGGATTTAAGACGCTTTTTGACGGAATACGTTCAAACGAGCGTTAGTAGATAATAATCATTCAGTCTAGATGCAGCCAGCGACTGGACAAACGATAATCGCTCACTTTACATTCCATCGTTCATTTTACTCAGGCGCAAAAGCATCGTTGACTCGTTCACTTGTCGTTCAGTTTAACTGCTTAAGGACCTTATGGCACTTGGTCCTGGGCTTTAAACCCTGCCTATTGCAAATGTACGGCATCGGATTAAAGTCTCTGCTCCTGCAAACTATGCATTTAAAAAATTTTTTTTTTAGCTTTTTGCCCCCCAAAAAACAAAACAAAAAAAAAAGTTAAAAAAAAGATAGAATAGCCCAATATGTCATGGGAACAAAATGCAGCAAAAATAATTTTGGTAGCTGAAAAAAAAAAATATAGCAGTAAAACAACAATATGGGTAAAATCCCTAAAAAAGTCTGCTCCTTAAAGGGTTAAATACTGATTGTTCATTTCAATACGATTTCTTGTTTGAACGAGCCCACTGTACAAACAGACTGCTCACACGAATTTTGACGTCATTTGCTCTTTCAAACAATGTATTGTTTGGTGTAAATGGACCCTTAGAGACAGTTATGAAATGCGATTTTTAAAAAAATGCATCAAATTTATCAACATCTTGCAACATTTGACAAATTTGCTGTATTTTAAACTGGAAAAGCGAAAAAAGAGCAGAAAAGTGGAGTCATAATTTCCCCTTATTAAAAATTCCTCCCATAATTCTTATGTGTCACTAATAAGGTTTATAAGATGCCAGTATCTCGCGCCTCCTCCCAACCTGCCTTCACACATCCCTTCCCAGACTATTTGCTTCTCAGTACAATAATATTTGTATAATATGTATTATCTGACCTCTGACCCTTGCCAGCTTCCATTTGGGTCCTGTGACACCTCTGTGAGATATTATAAGCACTCCATTGCCTCTAGCATATTGTTTGTGAATGCCATATGCAGCTGATTGATAAAACGTCACTTCCAAATTATGTTCTGCGCTCTGAGGCCCAAGAGTAAGGGAGGAGGGGGCATTGCTCAATTAGGTTCTGCTGCCTATTGCATCATGGTACATGCTCTGGATAGGACCAACACGTGCTCATTAACACATGTATATAACTGGCCTGTACCAAAGGACGGTGCCGCTCAGTATCATCAATGCTTCACCTGTAATACGAATATAATAACATATAGTGAAATCTTTAGGGAGTGGCAGTCAACTTCAAGAGAAAACCTATGAAAGATAAATACTGCCAAAATTACCAGTATTTCACAAAAAAGCACACCAGAAATGCTCTATGATTAAAGCAGCTCCCTCTCCATCTCTCATAGCAGGAAGTAACAGCACAATGTAAATCTTGGTCTGAGGAATATCCCTCCATGCTAGTCACCTCCATTCTAAATAGGCTATGCTCATACCATAGCATGTTCTCAAAAAAAAATCTTCTTTACCCAAAAGTAAAACTGTGGTCTTGTTTGACAAGGGGGTGGAGTTTACAATGTTAATTGTTTCTTCTTGGTAACTGTGGTAGTCACAGCCCCTCTTCCTTCAAATGAATATCATCAAATAGTGAAGGCATTGTATATTAAAGGGGTTATTCAGGAAGGGAAAATACTTATCCAGACCAGCAGTATTGAAACCTCGACTTCCTTGACATATTCCACAGCAGGAAGTCAGAGGAAAATGACCTGAGGAATATCCCTCCATACTAGTTGCCACCTCCAAACTAAATTAGCTTCAGAATCTGTCATATTTAAGGAAAAAACCCTAAAATGTCCAGTATTTCACAAAAAAACATTAGAACTGCTCTGTAATTGTTAGCAGCTCTCTCTCTCTCCATCTCTCACAGCAGGAAGTCACAGCACGATGAAGAGGAATATCTCTTCATAATAGTTGTCACCTCCACACTAAATAAGCTCGCCTCATATCATAGCATGCTGTTCAAAAACCATCCCATACCCAGTAGTAAACTTATGGTCATGATTAACAGGGGTGGAGTTTACAATCTCAATGGTTTCTTCATGTTGGCTGTGGTAATAACAACCCCACCTGAGACTACCACAGTCATCAAGAAGACTATAAGCTCCACTGCCATGTCACCTGGTCTTGGAATCGGACCAGAAGTGATGGCTCTGATACTGCTGGTCCAGGTAAGTATTTTGCCTTCCTGAACAACCCATTTAAGGGATTTTACTACGGAAGGCAATTGATATGTGATGGATGGAGTTTCAACCACTGGACTCCACCAGCGCAAAAGGACTAGGGCACCCCAGTGAACAGAGAATGTAATTAGCCCTTTCAATCTGCGAATCAGCAAGAGGTCCTGAGGTTTCGACCCCCATTGATTGAACTTTGAGCATCTTAGGCCATGAATATATTTTACAGAAAACTCTGATATTTTGGGGGTATTTTGTGTTATTTATGCCTCTTGTCTCTCAGATAACTCCAGCACATGACAGAGAAGTCCGGAGTTGTTTGTTTAGAAGGTCACTGATTCATCGCGTTGTCCTTTCAATAATGCAGTGACTTTCGGATGTCTCTATCCGGTCTTATGACGATACATGAATTAAACATCTGTTCCCCGCATGGAAATTCTCTAAGTGCTTTTTGTTTTTTTGCTTTTTTTTCCCTTCCACCTGGTTTTTGGTGCATTTAAACTTTGATGCATGAATACTTTAACAAATTGGTGAAGATGTAGTGGCGGGCAGAAGATCGTGTCGGAACAAGGGTCGGATAAAACAAGAATCTGTTCTTTTCAGTTTGTGTGAAATGAGCTGACTAAGGAAAAAACGTGCTAGGGGGGGTGATGGGCTCTCGGCTGAGACATCTTCTGTCTTGTGTGGCTCCTTAATCAGAACATGAGTAGGAAAAAAAAAGGAAAGAACAGTTAAACTAAACTGGACTCGTAACCGAGGATGCATTTATATATAAACCTACACGTTTGTGGGGGAGTAAGGCTTCACCAAAAATTCTCATTGGACATGAGTACTCTAACACCAAAGTTTTTGAGATGACATATGGTAGATAACACTAGTTACGCCTATGCACAATGTTGAATGCTTTGGGTTAACAATATTACCAAAAAATTACCAACAATGGATCCCCTCTGTGGTCAAAAGTATGGATACTAAGGAAAAGTCTTAGGAACCTTTTGAGGACTAGGGATGTGATGCCATCAACGATGGAACGTTGGCTCCAAAAATGTATTACATAGTAACATAGTGACACTGGGATGAAGGGGGTACGTGTTTCCTTGTTATCATGTTCTGTTAAGTTATGTTGTTTGCAAGGACTATTTCTTTAAAAGGAGGGGGGCAGGAACGAGGGAACGGGACTCTGAGTGGGAAGAATATGGCAGAAGCAGCTAGGCTGCAGTTTGAGGAAGATAAGAGGAGTCACTCCTGTGTGGATTGCGGTGGTGCAGTCAATCACCCTACGGGCACGTTTCCTCTGGAGGACACTGATAGTGAAGTGCCTAGAAAAAACTCAGAGTCAAGCTCTTCCCGATTCCCTCCCGACTACGGCGGTCCATCTAGGAAAAGACTTTCATTCCTGGTAACCACCTAAGAACTTTTGTTGGCCCCATATATGAGCACAGACTCTTGATATAACACTACTAATGTGGACAAATTGAAATTACCATTCTAGATACAAACTGAACTGATTCGGGAACAGGGACTTAAGTTGCTTACTTATTCACATCAATGTCAACTCCTGAGGCGTACTTCAATTTTCTGTGGAGTCTCCATGCCATGGACATCAACAGGGCCCTTTTCAGGACCTTGCCCTGCCCTTAACCAGTATGGCCGGAACGGCACCATGAGTCCCTGATTACCCCTCTGCCGATACAGGAGGATAAGGGCATCATAACCACACTCCTGGTCCTCAAGTCCGGTCTGCTGGTTGTCCATCAAATTAATACCAAACCAGAACAATGTGGAAGTCCTGAGCTGGTTACCCAGACCCTCTCACAGGGGGTATTGCTTTCCAGGCCAAACCACACTACCCATGTCCACACAGGAGTTTCAGAGTTGTGGTTGGCTGGATGAGAGGTCATCAATGTGAGCCTGGAGTGTGATGTTTCTGCTTATGGAGAGCAGCATGAGGATGTAGTGAATCTTATAGACCATGCAATGCTCCCTGGGAAACAGCTATGCAAATTAATAATAGAATAATCCTACACAGCGCCACCTATTGGAAGGTAGCTATCTTATGAATGAAGGGGGTTTTCCAGGACTCAACTACTGATAACCTAGCCTCAGGATAGGTCGTCAATAGTTGATTGGCCGGGGTCCACGGCTCAGCTGATAGAACTGACAGTGGCAAATGGGTCAAGGTTGAGGTCACTTCAGTCCATGCCAGGCACAGTGCTGTACATTATATAGCTGCTCAATCTCATTTACTTGAACAGGATGAGCTGTGGGCGGGGCCTAGCATCACATGGCATGGCTGGGCACAGCCCGTCACATTTACTGTAATGTATGTTGAAAACTGGCATACATAATAGAAAAAAACATACGCCAGCTCGAAGCTGGCATAGATTTCCATCGGGTGCACGGAGGAGGCGCTAGATGTGGCAAATCCATTAAAAGACTTGCACCTCAATACACTTGCCACACGAATGCTGGCACACAGTTTACTTACCAATGTATAAAACTCTGATCTTGATAAATATGCCCTGAGGTTTATAAATCTATCAAAAGAGAATATATGTGAGTCACCTGCAGTGTAAAGAATGGAGGTTTCTATTCTGGCCGCCATGGTTACATACATCCATGGAAGAGATTTTGGTGTTAAAAAGTCGCTCAATTTGGCAGAAGTTCCAAAATTGTGCAAATTTCTGAGTGGTGTGCCCCAGAAAAGGGGGCGTGGCCACCTGGACCACCACCTTTATGTATAATTGACGCCAGAAACTTGTAGATTTGATGCCAGTGGCATTAGAAACGTTGGTCTTAATACATTTCCTCCTTGGTTTATTTCATGGCTGTTTATGAAATGTATACACCCCCTTTAAGGGGCGACAATTTCCGATCTGTTTTCATTGATTTTTTGCAGTTCCGCCCCAATCTGCCTACAAAACCTCCAAGAAACTCCCATCATGGGGATATTTGCATAAACTCCACCCCTTTGACCCCTGATTTGTGGGACAATCATATGACAAACAAGCAGCCAGCAGGTCTTTCTCTACTGACACCCTGCAGTCAGAATTTCCTTAGTTGCAACAGGGAATCTGTCAGCACTGAGTTGTCAGACATTGAACCAGCAAGGCATGCTGGGAGATGTGAGCTCTGAGTTTCCTAGTAAATGCAGCTCTGGTTATGACTGGTGACATGATGTGGTTCTTCAAGCGGATACTAATGTTTTTGATACTTGGTTACGGAGCGGGTTGGATTCTGTATACAGGAGGCCCGCAGCAGATTCTGGCTGTGACCCCGACCGGTGACCCAGCATAGGCACTTACCTATACTGCAGTAGACCGTGCAGGCTCGCAGACGGTCGTGCGCAGTACAGGGTACCCGCAGCCCATATGCAATGTTAATCAGTTGATATCAATGGGGGCCGTCCGCACGGATTTCACCTTACAATTGAGCATGCTACGATTTTTCTTCCGCTCGTGGAATACGCAATTTGTACCCGTGAGTATGAAGGAAAATTCGAAAATGTATGCCTTTCAATGCCTGGGTTTTACCGCGGATCGTCCATGTGAACGCCGATCGCGGAATCTACAGGGTGAGACCGGCTTTACTTTTAATGATGGTGGAGAAGTTGGTCTATTGTACACATCAATGGGCACAAGCGGAAGGGCGACAGATAAGCGGCTGAGCGTTTCCAGTTTTGCAGCCTCTCTCCTGGCCGGCTGGACTGCGCCTTTAACAGGCGAATTACCAGATAGTGGAGTGAAATCCCACAACTTGAGCTGTCGATGGCGACTCCGGCGTGATGAATGGCTCCGTTTTAGGCGGATCCGCTCGTTTGAGCACCACAGAGGCTTTAAACTTCATGCAGAAAAGCATCTGCGGCCATTTTTCACTCTCCCGGAGACCCAGGAATACATTTTCCCAGTGAAATTCTGCTGGGATCAGTGTTTTTGCGTCTGAGGCCGCGGTGACGAGCTGTCAGCCCGCCGGACGCTTCACATCCCAGTCTTTATTGCTTTTTCTAAAGACCTGGAGGGAGTAAGGAAAAAAAAATGAAATGAAACATTTGCTGCTTTTCTTGACACGGCGCTCCTCTGTACATTTATATTTACGGTGCTAAGGGGATGGCGTCGTTAACCCCTTCACCTCTGGCAGTCAAATGGTGGCACATACATGCCGTATACTCTCCTCATCACTGTATCCTCTACAAGTGTCTGATATTCTTGATACTCCACTTTCTCTGGATCTCTGTTTGCTGTCAGTGAGTTGGAACAGTCATTGCTTACATTCAGAGGCTGAGGGGTTTGTTACACTGTATCAGTAAAGACAGGAGCTGTCAGCCTGCAAGTTCACACTGATGGGCACTGCAGTATATTATATGGTCACTGCAGTATATTACATGGGACTGGCTGTATGTTAGATTAATATTGTAGTATATTGATAGGCACTGCAGTATATTACATGGGTGCTGCAGTGTATTATCTGGACTCTGCTGAATGTTATATTGGCAATGCTGTTTATCTGTGGAGTGCTGGTGAAATATTGGACAGCAAACTTCAGTTGTAGGCCACAACAATATACAACAGCTGCATATTATATGGGCACTGCTGTGAATTTCACCGACACTTCAGCATATTGAACGGATGCTGCTGTATGTTGTATGGGTACTGCAGTATATTATACAGGTGCTGCTGTGTATCATACTGACACTGCTCTATATCGTATGGGTGCTGCGGTATATTATACAGGGGCTGGTGTATATTGTACGGACGCTGCTCTATATTGTATTGGTGCTGCTGTATATTGTATGAACACTCCTGTATATTTTATGGGCACTGCAGTGTATTATACAGGTGCTGCTGTATATTGTACTGACACTTCTGTATATTGTATGGGTGCTGCTCTATTTTTCATGGACTCTGCTGTATGTCATACGGGCACAGTTCTACATTGTGCCACCACTGCTTTATATTGTATGGGCACTGCAGTATATTGTATGGATACTGCTGTGTATCGTATGGGCACTGCTGTATATTTTACCGACATTGCTGTATATTATATAGGCAATACTGTGTATTGTATGAGCACTGCAGTATATTGTACAGATGTTGCAGTATATTACATAGGCACTCCTGTATATTGTACCAACGCTGCTATATATTGTATGGGCACTACTGTATATTTTATGGGCACTCTTGTATATTGTACGGATGCTGCTGTATATTGTATGGACACGGCTGTTTATTTTATGGGTACTGCAGTATATTATACAGGTGCTGCTGTATATTGTATGGGCAAGTGCATGTAGATATATCGCTAGGACAGTGAACTAAGGCCTCCTACACACAAGCGTTATTTTAACCCTCAGTTAGCCATGCTGAAACATCGCGGCTATCTGATCGTTAAATCGTGTGGACGAATAGCAGCCATGAGCACGTGGTAGGTACTATTCGGAGGCTATGGGAGCCGCGGGCATTCCAAAGTCCAAAGATAGGACTTGTCCTATCTTTTGATGGAGAGAAATCTCGGCGTAAAAAAATCTTTTGGCGCACGATTTTTTCGATGCGTCAGAAAAAATCGTTTATCTGAAGGAAGCCAAAGGAAGCCACAGGTTCTTTTAGGCGCTATTTTTCGATGTGCCTATTCTGCTTGTGTGAAGGAGGCCTAAATCTTCATTCCATGTGATGAGAGCTGCATCAGCATAGAAGATCTTCATACAAATAATTGCCAAGTGACCTATACTCACCTACCGTCTGTATATATACAGTATATATAATATATGCAGCGCAGGGTTATAACAGCAGCCCTGTCACATAAAGTGGGCAGCCAATGTGCAGCGTGTTTTGTCACAATGTGCCACCCCACGTTGACCCAATACATCATGGCAAATAAAGGATGCGGAGCATGGAGTGTGACCCCCTCCGCTTGCTGGTATCTGTCATGTTATATCAGTATAATACAAGCTGCCTGCTCCCCTTGCCATACTGCAGTCATATATCACCCCCTCCTCATAGGGATTCATTGCAAATGAGAGATCATGAAGTGACAGCCACAGGAGTGCGGTCTCATCACCGCGCTGCTCCCAGCTGTCTCACCCTTCATAGCCGCAGTAATAGAGGGTCTCATACATAATGCACATGAATCCAGAGGGTCACAGATGAAATATGAGCGGTGACCTCTGTGCTTGGGGGGGGATCAGGAGGAGAAAAGGTTAAATGATCCGATCCGTGTTAACAAGGGCCAACGTGCCAAGTGATGAGTGCTTTGTGCATCAGAATACATCAATCGCTGGAGTAACAATCCCCTGACATTACAACTGCCTGCGTTCCTGCATTCTGTGTAGCAGTATGGTTTCTACATTGTAGCAGCCAGTAAATATACGTCACGCGGCCGGGAAGGGTGTATGGAGCAGGCTTGGGGTCAAGGGAAGGGCTTGATAGGCACCTATACATGGCAGCTGTATAGGTGCCTATCAAGCCCTTCCCTTGGCAGAGCTTCATAGGCAACATTTAAAAACATTATATACTGCAATACTGAAGTATTACAGTCTACAGTACGAGTGATAAAATGATCGCAAGTTCAAGTCCCCTGTGGGGACTAAATAAAAGTGCATTAAAAAAAAAAGGTTTTAAAAGTTTTTTTTAACAGTAAAAAGGAAAATATATTAAAAGTCCAAAAGAAAACCCTTTTCCCATTTTACTGAATGCTAGAACTGCGTTTTTATTCTTAATATCTCGGCTCCCTCCAAATTAAAATAAAAAGGGATTAAAAAGATGTACACAATAGAGATGAACGAGCACCAAAATGGTAATAGCAAAAGCCACAGCTACCCCCCCCCCCCGCCCCCCGAAAAAAAAAACATGAGACCTTACACAGCCTAATATACAAAAACTAAAAAAGTTCCAGATCTCAGAAAATGGTGACAGAAAACAATTTTAGTTTAGGAAAAAGTTTTTTCACTTTGTAAAAGTAGAAAACATCTTTAAAAGCTCTATACATTTGCTATCCCTGTAATCAAGCTCAACCACAGAACAAAGTTCATGTCACTTTTAGTGCACTGTGAGCACTGCAAAAGCCCTTTCCCTCCCACCCCCCCACCCCCCAAAAAATTGCATTTTTTTCATGTCTGCCCACTTAAATTTACTTTTAGTGTTTTACATACATTATATGGTACCATGAAAAATGCAACTTGTGCCACAAAAAACAAGCCCTCATACGGCCGTGTCAAAAATAAAAAAACAAGCAAAAAAAAAAAGAAAAATCTCAGGCCATGAATGGGTTAATGGCCCACATGACAGCAAGTGTGTATCAGACTCCACCCCTTCAATTATGATCTTATTTGCACACACGCCTCAGTTTTCTGGTTCAGCCATGTGACAATTAAGCTCCACCCACATTGTGAGAAAATTATGATGTATCACATGTTTTGAGTCGAAGTTTACTAAAAGTTCAGTTCAGTGCAAAGCCGAACCTCAGGCGGTTCTTCTGCCAAAACCACTAGAATGGGACTGTTTCAGTTCACTCAATACTAGTCCCTATATGGCACTACTGTTTGAGCCCAATATATTACTATGATGTGGTCCCTATAAGGCACTACTAGGAGGTATTCTATTGCACTGCTATTGTAAAGCACAATTATGTGTCATTCATATGGCGGCACTCCATGCATTCTGTTTGGTACTATTACATGGGATCTGTATGACCATAATAGCTGGATACTGTGTAGCACTACTATGTGGGGATCAGGATGGTAACACTATGCATGCAGTATCTGTTAGGTGGGATCAGGATGGCACTGCTGAGTGGTCCCTATACGGCACTACTAAGTAGGTATTCTATTGCACTACTATTGGGGCTCTTTTTATAGCTGTGGGTTATGTGGGTTGTGCATGACACTATTATATATGTGCCACTTATATGACTGTACTACATGCATTTGGTATAGTACTATTAGGTGGGATTTGTTTGGCGCTCCTATGTGCTATGAGTATAACCATAATATCTGGGTACTGTATAGCAGTACTGTAAGGGAATCTGCACGGCAGTGCGGTACTATGTCAGCACTGCATAGCACTGTTTGGGGGATTCACACAGGTGAGTTCCATCCTATAGGAATATGGATCAAACCTGCGAGTGTTAATAATGCGTTGATTTCAGTGTGTTTATTCACATCAGTCATTGAAAAATCGCCGCATGTCTTCTTTTGGCGAAAAAATCAAAATCGCAAGTTCATAAATGTGATGCATTTTTAAAGGAGATGTCCCGAGGCAGCAAGTGGGTCTATACACTTCTGCATGGCCATAATAATGCACTTTGTAATGTACATTGTGCATTAATTATGAGCCATACAGAAGTTATAAAAAGTTTTATACTTACCTGCTCCGTTGCAAAAATCCATGGTGTTCGCATTCAGAATCGCAGGTTTACAAGTGTGATATCTCGGACCAATATTGCACCTGCCCGTGTGAACGCACCCTTATGTGGGACTCGTATAGGGCTGTTGTGCCGAAAACTAAAATGACAAGCTGGGAGGTTCCCCATGTGATTTCTGCCCTGTTATTAGAAGGATACCCATCATCCATCTTGGTCATAAAAGGATATAGAGCAATGCTCAGTATGCAATTACCTTCCATATGGGCAGACATTCCTCCTAAAGGGGTTTCTGGGACTACATTATTGATGGGTTATTCTTAGGATTGGCCACTAATAGTTCATCGGTGGAGTCCACCACTCAGGATCCCCACCGATCAACTGATTGAAGAGGTCACAGTGTTTTGGTGAGCGCCACGGCATTTCTCAGACCTGCAATGTTACATACATCAGTCACATTGCCTGTGAGCAGCTCCGTCTTATTCAAGTGAATGGGCTTAAGCTGCAATACCGGGCACCGCCACTATACAATGTACGGCACTGTGCCTGGTATGGGCTTAAATTACAACGGCGCTCACCCAAGTACCGCTGTCACTTCAGTCAGCTGATCGGCAGGGGTCCCAAGCGGTGGACCCCGACCATCACTATTGATGACCTACCCTGAGAACAGGTCATCAATAGTCTAGTCCCGGAATACCCCTTTAAGATCACCAAAGCTGAATATACACTTTATATCCCAGGTCTCGATACTTTGCTGGTGCTCCACTGCATCCTCAGTGCCGTCCGGCACCCGGCCTCATGCTAAGAAACAAATCTTCTCCTCTGCAATTAGAAGTGATAGACAATTTGCCACTGAATGATCTTGAATTACCGTCCCGGAGGAAATGTGACCGACGCATTCTGCCTAATTATTTCTTCATTTTTTGTTAAATGATTCAAGGAAAAGCAGATGATAATTATCCGCCATGTTGATGTTCTGCCCAGAGAGATTTATTGGGAAATCAGAATGAAAAAAATTAGAAGCCGGCGTGGAGAACGCGGAATGAGGCGGTGAGCGATGGTATAATATAGCGTAAAGCAGCGTAACATACAGTATAGAGGGAAGTAACGTACCATCTGACCGTCCACCAGTGTACAGCGGGATATACTGTAACAATATATGATACCACACAGTACACCGGAACATAACCTAGTATCTAATATAACAGTATATAACAAAGCCATATCACACAGAATACTGTATATACACTCTTTGTCAAAAACAATCGCACCCTCTAGAAGTTGTCATTTTGCTGTAAAATCCCGTCCTGCAGTTCCATCTCAGGCAGATCTGTAGATGATGGGAGTTGTGGTGATTAGATGGACAGTCTTTTCATCAAGGGTCCTAAAAGTGGGTCCCCCTTGGCCTATAAGAGGCTCTCAGAGGCAGAGAAGAGATTTCTCCCCGTTACCAGAAGGGGGCACATTATTGGGATGTGAGAAGCTGGATGGTCGTATCAATGAATTGTCCCCCACCGGCCATTCTGACCAGACTGTTAGGAGGTGTTGGGACCAGAGGATGTGTGAGGCCACACAAGGTGACCGAGCTCAGGACCCCCTGACAAACCACCAATAGAGAGGAGCATCTGACCAGACTGTTAGGAGGTGTTGGAACCAGTGTATGTATTAGGGTACACAAGGTGACCGGGCTTAGGACCCCCCGACAGACTACCAGTAGAGAGGAGCGTCTGACCAGACTGTTAGGAGGTGTTAGGACCAGTGGATGGGGGCACACAAGGTGACCGGGCTCAGGACCCTTGGTCAGACCGCCAGTAGAGAGGAACATCTGTCCAGACTGTTAGGAGGTGTTGGGACCAGTGGATGTGTGAGGGCACACTAGGTGACCGGGCTCAGGGCATCCCCTACAGACCACCAGAGGAGCGTCTGACTAGACTGTTAGGAGGTGTTGGGACCAGTGGATATGTGAGGCACACAAGGTGACCAGGCTCAGGACCCCCAAAAAATCAGCAGTAGAGAGGAGCGTCTGACCAGACTGTAAGGGGATGTTGGGACCTGTGGATGTGTGAGGGCACACAAGGTGACCAGGCTCAGGACGCCCCCTACAGACCACCAGTAGAGAGGAGCGTCTGACCGGACTGTTAGGAGGTGTTGGGACCAGTGGATGTGTGAGGGCACATAGAGTGACTGGGCTCAGGACCCTTGGTCAGACCACCAGTAGAGAGGAGCGTCTGACCAGACTGTTAGGAGGTGTTGGGAGCAGTGGATGGGGGCACACAAGGTGATCGGGCTCAGGACCCTCTACAGACCACCGGTAGAGGGGGGCGTCTGATCGTTCGACAAGCACTAGTAGCTCTAACTGTTTCGTTGCCCGCTATCCAGAGACAGGGGGCGCCATCGTTACACCCCGGTGTCTGTCTGAACCATTTCCAGGCCCTTGCCTGAAGGACATTTGGTCTCACGGCCCCCATTACATGTACGGCCTCTGACACCCACTGCCGCCTCCATTTGCAGTGATGTTGTACATGATGAAACTGGATGCTATGGAATGGAACCGGGTGGTCTTCAGCAACGAATCCAGGTTTAGTTTGGGCGCAGACGACTGCTGTGTTCATGACTTGAGACCTCAGGGTGAAGAGGCCAGAAGAGATGAAGAAGAACAGTGCCGGGGACCAGGGCAAAGCTGCAGCGGAGCCACTGACAGCGCTTCTAAGGTGATGTATACTTTTTCCCCCCTATTTTTTCCTCCAGCTAGGGCTTATTTTCGGTATATGGTTTATATTTTGAAGCTCCCCCTACAAAAAAATCCTCGCATGTGGTGATACAAAATCACACGAGTTTGTAGCACCACTTGTGACTTTGTAGCACTACAAAATCTAGGTAACGCCGTGAGAAAACGCAGTGATATCACACAAACCAGTGATGCAACATCGCTTCTGTTTTCTTGTGGCGACGCCGTGTTGCCCGTGTGCAGGAGGCCTAAATCCCACGCCATACATCATCTATCGGCAGGGATTAAAGCCCAGGACCAAGCAACTTATATTTACAGAGCTTGGTCATGAAGGGGTTAATGGGAAAAGCCCTTTAATTTTTATGCTGTTTTTGTATTTTTTGCACTTATTTGACTTATTTTTTTCTAGAAGTTCTCATCTTTTAACCCTCCGAGTTCTTCCTGTTTGTTAATTATTCATTCCGTTTCTCTATCCGCTCCCCTTTCGTGCTGGGCATTACTTACGCCGTCCATTAGGAGCGGGAGGTCTGTGATGTCTCTATCCCTGCAGACGTCAGCCGGGCCGGTGAGATTGATGTGAGGTTGTGGTGTCCCTCTAAGAGTAAATACATAGAGCCTAATGAATGACTTATATCCTGTCCACTCCGGTCCCAGATAAGTATTTAACAGCCGGTATTGGATTTTCGCAGTATCTTTCAGTAACTGGTGCATTATGACCATTAATGGATTTTTGAAGCTTGATTGATTTTTCATTAATTTGGTAAAAATCTTTCTCGTCTCCCATATAATTCTGTCTTAAAACGCTGGCTGTGACAGCTCGATAAGTCATATGTCTCATAATGCTGAACGCTCCATCAATCTTCGGCAGCTCCCCGTTTTATCCCGGGCCCGGCGCACCCATCATTTTTCACTCTGCGCTCTGTTGAAAGTAAACACTGAATTATTAACACACTTTGACTTTGGGCATCGCAGATGGATTTATGACGGACATTACGCTGTCGTCCTGCGATCAGCTTACCTGTCCTGTCTTCTCTTCCTTTAGGTTAATGTACGCAGACTGTACTTTAGAACATTGGATGAGCTTGTTCTAAGCAGAGCCCCTTTTACAGACTTAACCCTGTCAATACCGTGGAAAGAAAATAATTTCTTCTAAAAACATTCAAAAATATTTAAAAAACAGAAAATGTGAACAATCTACAATGACATGCCAAAAGTCATGAGACAGGAATTAGTATTCTGTAACAGCCCTCCTGCCCGGCAAAGTGCAGCAACTTGGCGTGACATTGATTCCACAAGTGGACGGGAGATTTCTGGAGGGATCTGGTTGAGCCGTCTGGATCGCCCCCACAGCTCTGTGGTATTTGTAGGGGCAGGATCTCAGGTGTGGATGGACATCTCCATCACATCCCATAAATGCTCAATTGGGCTCATGTCAGGTGAACATGCCGGCCGCATCATTCATAGGAACTCTCCAGAATGCCCCCCAAAACAATTCTGGACAACTTGGGCCTGATGGTACAGTGCATTATCCTGCTGGGATATCCTATTATTGTGGGAGTATATGAAGTCAATGAAGGGCTGTAAATGGTCATCAAGCAGTGAAACGTAGTGAGCATCTGTCAATCACGTACTTAGGCAAACCAGTAGACCCAAGCCATGCCATGAGAAAACACCCCACACCAGTATGAACCCACCACAAGCTTTGCAGGCAACTGAGGTCCATGGCTTATAATGGGGTCTATGTCACACCTGAAGTCTAACATCAGCCTGAAAGAATTGGCACCATGACTCATTGGACAACACCACATGCTGTCAGTCCTCTAGGGTCAAGATAGCAACCTGACGAGCCCAGGTATGTCCAGTGTTGTGGTGATAAGAGTCACTCTGGTGGGTCTTCTACTTCCATACCCCATGGAAGCTAAAGAACACTACACTGACCTGCGGGATATGACCTCCTGCATTCAATGTGGATGTGATTTCTGTTAGATTCGCTTGTCTGTTCGCATGAACTATATTAGATGCTGTCGGTCATAATCGTTAAGCGCTGCGGAATATGTTGGCGCTATACAAATAAAGATTATTATTAAGTATTCGTGGACGGCCAGTGTGGGTGGTATTGTCTACCATGATGTATTCCCGGTATATGCGTGACACTGTAGATCGAGGATTGTTAGATGCCTTCACAATTTCAGAAATGGAACATCCCATCCGTCTGGCACCCGCTATCATGCCTCTTTCCAACTATGATAGTTCATCACTTTGCCCCCAAAAGCTCTCTGGCCAATGTTAGCCTGACTCACAAAATAACACCTCACAACTTATACATCAATTTAAATATTGCTGTCCCAGGACTTTCGGCATGTCAGTGCATATACAAATTATATTCACTCACTCAGCCCGGTTTCCAGTGGGCCTCCCAGTCTATTTTCCCTATCTGGTAGGCTCAGCGTTAAAGGTGGCCAGAATGTTTTTGGGTTGAGGTTGGAAACCAGACAACGCAGGAGAAATCTATAGAGAACTTACAGACTCCATGCTGATGGTGTCCCTGGTTGTAGATGATGACCACTGAGCCACTTGACTATCTTTTAAAGAACTATCTGCCATGTAGCTAAAGAGTTTCTTGACTTCTTTCCTATGAGGAGCTTACGACTATGTTGTATGTCCTGTTATTGTAGCGTATGGTAGCTATAGAGAATACAGAGGTGGCAGTGGCATCCAGGTCATGTTGCCTGAGCAGGTCCTTAAATGGCAAATGAGAACTAAAGCGGTGCAAATTCTGGTTCAGGGTCGGGATCTTCAAGCGAACTAAAATAAACTTTTTGGACTCCATTGGATATGCTCCATGGTAGTACCATACCCTTAAATGAAAGAGAACCTTGTGGTAGCATCTCTATATAGACCCATAGATATATTAAATCACACACTCTGTGCCCCCCTCAGTGACCCTCTCACAGTAATAGTGTCCCTTAATGACCCCCTCATAGTATTAGTGCCCCTTATTTAACTCCTAACAGTAATTGTGCCCTTTAGTGACTCCTTCACAATACTGGTGCCATTGATGGAAACATCCCTTATGCAGTGCCTCCTCCTTCTCCCCTTCATGGGTGTTTCATCCATCTTCCCGGGCAGTTGGCTGATAGCTGAGGTGACAGGCACACCCGGTTCGCTGTGATGGTGGTCATCGGGGATCGGGCTTCAGTGTCTGCTGCTTATCAAGTCATGGACTGAAGATACAAAGATGAATGTAGAGCGGTGAGCTGATGGTTCTGTGTTTCACCATTGTATTCAGCTGTACCTGAGTACACAGATACAGTTGAAATCAAGTCTTATGTCATTCCTCCTTAGACAGCTGGATAGTCCTAGAAGTCCAGGACTGTCCCATAGGTTCCAGAATAGTTGGAAAGCATAGAGGAGAGCACACTTGGAAGTCATGGTGGAAAGCACATGCTTTGGGTATTTGTATGATTTTATGTCCTCCTTTAGGGTCTACATTGGGTTTTAGGTTCAGTCTTAAAGGGATATTCTAATCAAAGAAATTTGTGGCATATACCTAGGATAACCCTGATAGCTAAAGATCCCAATTTTGGTACCTTACCTCGCGAAAGAACTGGGGTCCCCCATTATGTCTTAAGTAAAGACTCAAAAAGGAAAAAAGGGGGAAGAATCAGCCAAATGTCCACATACAACCCCGATTCCAAAATGATTTCTAAATCATTGCATTCTTTTTTTCTTTACATCATGCACAGAGTTCCAACTTTTTTGGGACTGGGATTGTACAAGTTATCAGATGTAGAATAAGAAGCGTTTGTTTGGACATCAGAACGTGGTCAGGAAATGCAATGAAGTTCATGCAGGAGGTGTACGGACATTATCTGTATGTCCAAGCGCCCACGAGTCTCAATGTGAGTACAACCCCCCAGAGAGGACATAAAGCCTCGGTTATTATGATATTGATCCCCACAGATCGGTCTACACCAGCAATTTTTTTTAAATAACAGCAACATTAATATTGAATGAGCCTAAATGAATCACGTTTTGGCGACATCTTAGGACACTTCCGTCATCATTGACTTGGCCATAGAGAAGACAATGAGGCTCCCGGAGCTCAAAAAATAAATGGAATCCCCACCAGACTATGTCATCTCCAGAATGGCCACATGGACCTCTTAAAGGGTCCTTCAGGCTGCAGGGAGGGGCAGATTGCAGAATTACTTAATGTTGTAAAATGTTAATCTGATTTACAATCTTTTACAGAATACGACACATTCAGGAGCATGCAACACGACGAGAACCACTGCAAAGGAGCTTGTTATAAGGCTGAAACATTGCTGTCACCTGTCAAGGAGGAATAAAGATGCATCGGCCTGATTTTGTTTTGCACCTCCTATGGTGTTCGCTTTTTGTTTGTTCATCATGTTATATAACAGTGTTTCTAAGCCAATGCTCACCAACTAGTATAAACATTTCCTGGCCACGGACCCAACATTTTAAGTCCACTTAGGCTGCCCGTCTGCGGGCGATTATTCATTGTGTTACCCGCGGTGATAATCCGGCTATACTCATAGCGATTCTCTGCTTGCGGGTTTCAAATCTCGGCATGCCGCGATTCTCCACAGTGAGCCTATCTATTAGATGGGCTCACCGCAGAGAACTGACAACGGACCGCCTTCCTCCCCCGCGGCGGAATATCGCTGGTGATATTCTGCAATGGCCGTGGACAGGGGGCCAAAAGTCTACATATATTGTCTTGTGACCTGGTGCTCCATCATGCTGGAGAAAGCATTGTTCATCATCACCAAATTGTTCCTGGACAGTTGGGGGAAGTTGCCCCTGGAGGACGGTTGGGAGAAGTTGCTCTTGGAGGAGGGTTAGATCCCATTCTGTATTCATGGCAGTGTTCTTGGGCTGTGATTGAGCCCACTGCCTTGGATGTAAACTAACCCCTCACATGAATGGTCTCAGGATGCTTCACTGTTGGCATGACACAGGGCTCCTTGCAGCGCTCAGCTTCTCTTCTCCAGGCAATCATTCCCAAACAGTCTGAAGGGGCTTCATCAGAGAAGATAACTTCCCCCCCAGTCCTCTGCAGTCCTATCCCCGTACTTTCTGCAGAATGTCAGTCAGTCCTTCATGTTTTCCTTGGAGAGAAGTGGTTTCTTTGCTATCCCTCTTGACAGCAGGAAGCCTCTGCCTCACTGTGCATGCCGATGCACTGCCACCTGCCTGCCGCCATCCTGCGGGGTTGCTTTTCATCCAGGGCAGTGGGCTCATTCACAAATTTGGCCTAAGAACACTGCCATGAATAAATAATGGTATCTAAACATCTTCTGAGAGCAACTTCTCGCAACGTCCTCCAGGAGCAACTTCTCCCAACAGTCCTTCAGGAGCAACTTCTCCCAATGTCCTCCAGGAACAACTTCTCCCAACTGTCCTCCAGGAGCAACTTCTCCCAACCATCCTCCAGGAGCAACTTCTCCCAACTGTTCTCCAGGAGCAACTTCTCTCAACCATCCTCCAGGAGAAACTTTTCCCAACCATCCTCCAGGAGAAACTTCTCCCAACCGTCCTCCAAGAGAAACTTCTCCCAACCGGCCAGGAGCAACTTCTCCCAACCGGCCAGGAGCAACTTCTCCCAACCTTCCAGGAGCAACTTCTCCCAACTGTCCAGGAGCAACTTCTCCCAACCATCCAGGAGCAACTTCTCCTATTCACCCAGAAGCAACTTCTCCCAACTGTCCTCCAGGAGTAACTTCTCTCAACCATCCTCCACGAGAAACTTCTCCCAACCGTCCTCCAGGAGCAACTTCTCCCAACCGTCCAGAAGCAACTTCTCCCAACTGTCCAGGAGCAACTTCTCCCAACCATCCAGGAGCGACTTCTCCCATTCATTCAGAAGCAATTTTGGGAATGAATAATGCTTTTTCCAGCATGATGGAGCACCATGTCACAAGTCAAAAGTGATCATTAAGCGGCTTGGTGAATTAAACATTGACATTTTGGGTCCATGGCCAGGAAACTCCCCAAATCCCAATCCCATTGAGAACCTGTGATCAATCTTCAAAAAGTGGGTGGACAAACAAATACACACAAATTGTGATAAACTCCAAGCACTGCTTAGGAAGAATAGGCTGTCATTAGTTAGGATTTTCACCCAAAAGCTGCTATCCAGCATGCCAGGGCGAACTGCATAAATCTTGAAAGATAAGGAAAAACACTGTAAATATGAAGTATTTGCCAAAAACGTATGAAATGCTTATAATTGTATTCAGTAACCATAGAAACCCCTGACTATAAGATCTAAAACACTGAAGCAGAAAACTTTGTGAAAACCAAAATTTGCATCAGTTTCAAAACTTTTGGCCACAACTGTACAACACCAGGACCAAGCTCATAGCATAGATACAGCTCCAAAATCAAGCTCACAGCATAAATACAGTAGTAGAGCTCAGCGCTTGTGCTGATAGGCTGACAGTGCTGCCTCAGCAGATCAGAAGGGAGAAGACAGAGCCAGGCGGAGGAGGATTTATGTAGCTCCACAAGACTCTGTGCCTTGTGGACCTAAGGGAGATGATTGCCCTGGGCCTACATATGCTCGGTGCCCCTGTACAGCCTGGTGGCTGGCACCCTGTATGACCGCACGGCTTGCATGCAGCTAGGCCAGCCATGAACTGCACTTTTAAAAGAATCACCACGCTCTCTTCTGCTCTGCACTAAAGTTTTGATGCAGGTATGAATTGCTGAGTGTGCAGACCTCCAGAGCTTTCATATCTATTACTTAGACCGCGCCAAAGACCAGACAAGGTGCCGGACTCTTCTGGATGCCCTGGAAGATTAACTATTGGTGTAAAGAATACATTAAATGGAGGGTGAACCTCAGCGCTCTCGGCCCCAGAGAGGACCCACAGCCCTATCAGGGGGGAATTCATTTGGCTAATGAAGCTCCTATTAAGCAGTGAGGGGTGAGCGCGGCCCGGCGACTCTGCACGCTCCGATTACCAGTTATCATTAAGCAGATGTATGATGTGATTGTGAGACGGGAGCAGCCGGCTGAACCTCCCCCAATATCACATTGTCACGGTGGAAATGAACGGCATTTACTCTCCATCCTCCGGACATTAATTCCTCCTAAATGACAATGAATGGTATCTAACACTTCTATTAATAGGGCTCCGGCTATTAGGAAGCAGATGGCAGCGGCCCAATAAATGCAGGGATGATGAATCGTCTCCCATCGTGTCTTGTAAAGTGCGACCTTCTCATCATCGTACAAAGCACCGGAGATCTCTGTCATAATAACTACGGAAGATCTAACCCTTTATACCACCGGACTGTAAAACATCCGAATGTGACTGCGCCGCGGGCGCGAGGAATCGGGACATTGTGCTCATTGTGGTATTACGTATCGGCAAAGACATCTCTGATCTATACGGTTGGAGAGACATTGCTCATCCTTGTAGACCCCACTGGCGCTGCAAAGACCCCACCTGACCACCAGTCACTCAGAGACTTTCTAACAAGGTACAAGCTCCCCGATGAGGGGACAGAAGGTACTAGTTGTGACCCTCCTACACAACCTGGTTCCCCCCGAGCATCACCTTAAATCACCCATACCCATGTAATTCCATCAGCAGAATAGTGAGTGTGTAGTGGCCCGGTACATCTATTCCTGGCCCCCTCCATAATGTCATTCATCTCATGTCTTTTGTAGGTGCGCTGTGCAAACTGTTTAGTCATTCTGTTATGTGTATTTCACAGCTGCAACAAGTGACAGGTTAAGGCCTCATGTCCACGGGCAAATTAACATTTACAATCAGCAGCGTTTTTCCTGCACGCGGATCCGCGCCCCATAGGGATACATTAGACACTCGCAGGTATGCGGTTGTCATTTTTTCCTGCAGGCGCGGGTCCCGCATGCTCCATTTTTGTGCGGGTCTGAATTAAACTCACCTGCTTCTGGGTTCCTGAGAGAGGGCATGATCGTGTTGGTGGTGAGTCAAGGCAAAATCCCAATGAAAGGGTACTCCCCTATTCCTGTTCCTACACAGCTGTCCTGGGCCGGGGATCACTGTGTAAAGGTACTTAGATTCTACTGTTCCTACACGGCCATCCTGTGCCGGGGATCATCGTGTAGAGGTACTATCCTACTGTTTGGCTTCCTGCAGCTCAACTTTGTGTGAACTGTGCCTTACACCCAGTGTTTATTCTAAGTAAAGTTTTGACAGGCCCTGAACATTCCCGGGAACTTGAGGTACGTTATACAAGTCTGCGGCTCATTTATTTACCGCCGAGGGTCTTTCCGGTGGGTAGCGGAACGGTAGCGTCACCCCAGACAATCCATATGCCTGTTCAAAAGTTTATTGGGCATCCCTCTCCTAAGTAATGTATGTACACAGTGACTCTACCAGCAGAAGAGTGAGTGCAGCTCCGGAGTATAATACAAGATGTTACTCAGGATCAGTACAGGATAACTAATGTATGTACATAGTGACTCCACCAGCAGAATAGTGAGTGCAGCTCTGGAGTATAAAAAAGGATGTAACTCAGGATCAGTACAGGATAAGTAATTTATGTACACAGTGACTCCACCAGCAGAATAGTGAGTGCAGCTCTGGAGAACAATACAGGATGTAACTCAGGATCAGTACAGGATAAGTAATGTATGTTCATAGTGACTGCACCAGCAGAATAGTGAGTGCAGCTCTGGAGTATAATACAGGATGTAACTCAGGGTCAGTACAGAATAAGTAATGTATGTACACAGTGACTCCACCAGCAGAATAGTGAGTGCAGCTCTGGAGTATAATACAAGATGTAACTCAGGATCAGTACAGGATAAGTAATGTATGTACACAGTGACTCCACCAGCAGAATAATGAGTGCAGCTCTGGAGTATAATACAGGATGTAACTCAGGATCAGTATAGGATAAGTAATGTATGTATACAGTGACTCCACCAGCAGAATAGTGAGTGCAGCTCTGGAGTATAATAAAGGATGTAACTCAGGATCAGTATAGGATAAGTAATGTATGTATACAGTGACTCCACCAGCAGAATAGTGAGTGCAGCTCTGGAGTATAATACAGGATGTAACTCAGAATCAGTACAGGATAGGTAATGTATGTACACAGTGACTCCACCAGCAGAATAGTGAGTGCAGCTCTGGAGTATAATACAAGATGTAACCCAGGATCAGTACAGGATAAGTAATGTATGTACACAGTGACTCCACCAGCAGAATAGTGAGTGCAGCTCTGTAGTATAATACAGGATGTAACTCAGGATCAGTACAGGATAAGTAATGTATGTACACAGTGACTCCACCAGCAGAATAATGAGTGCAGCTCTGGAGTATAATACAGCATAAGTAATGTTATATATGTACAAGTTGTAGTTATTCCTATATTTCCCAGCTTTCTCCTGGAATTCATCCCAGCTTCCACAGAATATTCTCCCCTATGTGATGCTTTCAGTTGCTGCAGCTGATTTCCTGCTCTTCGTCCCGGCAGCAGTACGGCCCCTCTATCCTTACAGAAGATTTCTCCATCCGTTCTGGGGACACCGAGTCATAATGATGAGACCTCAGGAGCGGGTGGTTTTACACAACAATAGGTTACGTTTAATGTGTGATTGATTTGTTTAGACCGCAGGACGCCTGCCAGACGCACAGCGCGGGCCCAGAGACCCAGGAGGCTGCAGCGCACCGCAGCACAGGCACTTACATTTACTTCTATCGAGGGGAAATTATTTTCAAATTTACAGTGAAAAAAAATCTGATTTTTAGCCACATGAAGTGAGTCGTGGAGTGATTGTGGTCACTCCTGAAGATGGGCTGGTCTGTGTTGTCTTCTGGCATATATAATATATGGCTCCTTCATAGCCAGCATCTAGTAGCTTTGGCCTCCTTTGGCCTTCAGAACCGCAGCAATTCATCGTGGTGTAGATTCCACTAGATGATGAAACTATCTTGCAGGAATACCGGCCCCTGCGGACAGGAAGCTGCTTGTAGTTGCTGCAGATTGGATGGCGGTGCTGACATGTTCTGACCAGCTGACAGGAAGGGGTCAGCGATTCATGCATGGTGCAACAGATATCTGGATCCATCTGACCAGGAGATGTTTTTCAGCTGCTCAACGATACAATTTTTCCGCTCTTTTGCCCGCTGGAGTCTCGCCTTTCTGTTTCTCTTAGACACAATGGCGTTAGAATGTCTGTCTGCTATTATAGCCCATAAAGAACGTATGCATTCAGATGTGTTAGTTGGAGCACCGGTGTTGCATTCGGCTGCTCCTGACTGCGCAGCACCTTTAGATCAGAATAATTCCTGACATCCTCCTCCGACCCCTTTTAGGGATGAGTTCTTTTCCATGCAAAGGATCCTCTTTCGCTGGATGTTTGTTACCAATCACGCCATTCTCAGTATACTCTCCACACCATTACATGAGAAAACTCCACAAGATTGGCAGGGAGAATCGAGAAAGGGCCAGGGTCTCTAAGGCCTCATGTCCACGGAGAAAAGAAGAATTAAAATCCGCAGCGGATTTTAACTCTTCACCCGCACGCGAATCCGCACCCCATAGGGATGCATTGACCACCTCCGGGTAGATAAATACCCACGGATTGTCAATAAAAGTGAATTTAAAAAATCATGGAGCATGAAAAAAAAATGGACATGCTCCATTTTAGTGCGGGTCTCTATTGAAGCCTATGGAAGCCATCCGGGTCCGCGGGAGACCCACGCCTGAATTACACTCACCTGCTCCGGGCGATGCAGATTTTCCTTCCTTCGCGGCCTGATCTTCCTTCTTCGTGGCCGGATCTTCTTTCTTCGGCCAGGCGGATGTGCCCGGCGCATGCGCGCGGAACGCAGCCGGCGTGCTGGGCACATAGGCTGGGCTGAAGAAAGAAGATCCAGCCGCGATGGAGAGAAGATCAAGCCGCGAAGAAGGGAAGATCCGGAGCGTGCAGAGAGGTGAGTAATTGTTATTTTAATGCCTCATGTCCGCGAGGCAGGAGGGACCATCTAGAATCCGTAGCGGGCCTGATTTTCCCCGTGGACATGAGGCCTAATAAAGGGGCCATGCAGTGTATGCACAATATGGAATCACATAATACAAACCATTGACCCCAAAATGTAACCTCTATATTATCAAAATGAAAAAGTGTCTACCCTCCCTTCCACTCACTAAATGGTGCCACACCTTTAGTAGTCTTTGCTGGAGCCTATGATGCTTTAATAGCAGTTTATGGACTGATGACATCATGATGGAAGGCCTCCCTTATGTTAGTCAACCCAGTTTTTGTTAGGAAGACTCCTGAGGTCCAGCTAATTACAAGGGGTTCTACATCTGGGACAAGCCATAATCTGTGCTTTCAATGAAAAACAAAGTAGTCTTGCATTGAATCTTGATTAATTATTTTTGTGTATACAGCGCCTATGCAGATCTATGTGTTTCCATGTTAACAGACTATAAACAACCCTATATAATCACATACTACAGTCATAGATTCTTCCAACTGTTCCTTATTCTATGCCTGCGTTCAGTGAGTAGGAAAAGAACAAGAACCACAAAGAGAACATGCAAATTCCATACCAACATTGTCCTCGGCCAGATTAGAACCTTGCACGCTAATGCTGCAAGGCAACAGTGCTAACCATAAACCACCAAGAGAAAGATAAGAAAAATATACAAACTCCATGCAGATGTTGTTCTTTGTGAGATTTGAGCACGGGTAGCAAGAAATTTCCTAACCCTACCTTATTCCCCTAGCGTGCCCCTTACAATGGGGTGGTCGCACTGAAAAGAGCGATCACACACTCCTGAAGAGTGGAACTTACAAATAAGCTAATATCACCCTACCACGTGAGGATGTGCTACCAGCATTCCTATACTCTGGTCCAAAAACATCTTCAGTCCCATCTGAAGCGTGTTCCCCCATCCTAATTTTACAGTTTCATCCAGGGATTAGTGAAAGTGCCTTGAGAGTCACGCTGGTTAACATGGCACACAGTCTCCCACACACATGATGTCCCTGAATAAGGCAGGGTATAGGTGCCGGTAGGACATGCCTACCTTAAAAGCCAGCCACCCACCCACCAAATAGAACACCAGCCAATCATTACCTCTTCCTGATCGAACAACTCCTGGAAATAATCATCATTTACATGGTGACCGGCCCAGTCTACTGCACATGCCTGATGCTACCAAGCTGATGACATCACCCGGACATGTTCTCTCCTATCATTCTTCCAAGTACCGCGCGCATGCATGACATACCCAACGTCATGACTTCATCGAGGATGGACCCTCTCATACCATATGTCTATGTATTCTAATGGGGCTTGTCAAGGCATTGCATGGAACGCACCCAGCACAACTCTGTTTTAGATATACGTATATGCATATTGCTTACACGACGAATGCATACCTTTTTTTTTATCAAACTATTAAATGGAGAGAAGAGGAGAAATATATCCACAGGGCTGGGCATCCTGAAAACGGGACCGTGTTTAAAATCAGGGAAAAAGGGGCCAAATTTCCATGTAGGCTCAAGATCATCAAAAATGAAATCAGCCCAATTGATAGATACATAAACCCATCAGTCTGTTACGACTGGATAACGTCAAGATAATCAGCTTTAAGGCCTCATGTCCACGGGCAAAAGATGAATTTAAATCCGCAGCGGATCACCCGCATGCGGATCCGCACCCCATAGGGATGCATTGACCATCCGCGGGTAGATAAATACGCGGATGGTCAATAAAAGTGAATGAAAAAAAATGGACATGCTCGATTTAGGTGCGGGTCTCCCGCAGGCTTCTATTGAAGCCTATGGAAGCCGTCCGGATCTGCCGGAGACCTAAAATAAGAATAACTTACCCGCAGCGAACTGGGCATCTCTTCTCTTCTTCGCAGCCAGATCTTCTTTCTTCGGCCCGGCGGATGTGCCCGGCGCATGCGCACGGCACGCTGACGGCGTGCCGAGCAAATCTGCTGGCCGAAGAAAGAAGATCCGGCCATAAAGAAGAGAAGAGCTGCCCGGTCCGCTGCAGGTAAGTTTATTCTTATTTTCAGCGCTCATGTCCGCGGGGGAGGAGGGACCCGCTACGGATTCTCCATGGAGAATCCGTAGCGGGCCTGATTTTCCCCGTGGACATGAGGCCTAATAGAACATACCAGACCTCAACAGCAAAGAAGAACATCAAATAAACAGCACAAAAGAGAGAGTCTCGTTGAGCCGAGACAGAGCCACCAACTTCCGAAAGTGAACCATCTGGTCTCCCTCTGGAGGATTTTTCTGTCCCAGTTCCCCAATCTAGGGGATTTAGAAACCACCACTATCCCCAAAAAGGTCAAAGCCATTGAGTCACTCCTGTGGCACTCCCATCGTCTTGCTATGATTTGCAGAGATTTTTATGAGATCTCAGTAACCGTATTTTAAAGAGGGGGGTTTGTTAATTTGATTGAATTTGATTTACGTGATCCCATTAACATTATTTATTAGTGGTTGTATATTCCATGATAACATTCAAACCAAACTCCATGCAGATGTTGTCCCTGGTCAGATTTGAACCTAGGACCCCAGTGCTGCAAGGCAACAATGCTAACTAATGAGTCTCCATGCATATTCTTCCTTCCTTCCTCTCCTGGAGGAGGACGGGAAGGAAAATGAAGACAAGAAGAAGTAGAGGAAGGAGGAGTAGAAGAATAAAAAACATTCTCCTTCTTCTCCTCCTACAGCACCAGAAACAACCTCAGTGCATAAATACAGCACCAGAACCAAGCTCATAACATAAATACAGCACCAGAACCAAGCTCATAGAAATACAGTCCAGAACCAAGCTGATGACATACATATTGTACCAGAACCAATCTCATATTATAAATACAGTAGCAGAACTAAGTGATTGTGTTGTGGGGTTACCGATGGGTTGACAGCAGCACCTCAGAACATGACAGGGCAGGAGACCGAGCCAGGAGGAGGATGATTCATGTAGCTCCATAAGATGCTTCCACATAGAGGAAGAAGATCACCTGGCTGGGCAGACCTAAACGGGGCAATCACCCGCAGCCTACACCCGCCTGCTACCTCTCCTCTACAAGCTGGTGGCCAGTGCCCTATACCGGTCGCATGTAGCTAAGGCCAGCCATGGGGCTACGCTACATATGGGCTTTCTTCATTTGGGTCGTCTTAGGGTTTGTAGAGTTGAGTGAGGTCAGCAGAGGTCTTTAGTTCCTCTTTTATCCATCTCCTGTGTAACTGCAGTCAGGCAGACGACTTGCGTCAGTCTTGTGAAGTTAAAGGATCCCCTCGGGAGGAAGTAACAAGTAGAGACGCATCCCCTGGGGAGTGCGAGGAGAGTGATGGGACTCTAATTCATAACCTACAAATTGCCTAAAAGGCATTGGAACGTCTTATTAAGCAGAACGCCGAGGACTTTTTTTAAGCATACATCAATCAGCGGAGAGTGATCTATTGCTGCTCCGACAGAAACATTGAGGGCTAATATCGATAGGAAGTGGTGTTCTACAGAAAAGTAATTAGTTACGTCTGATGCGGCAGAATGACAGCGTTCTTAAAACAATTCAGAATATTCTCTTAACTGCTTACCTGGACAATAGCTTGATGAGGAAGAAGTAAAGACCCCCCCAGGGGGTCCTGTATTGAGGCTTCAGCATTAGAGATAACATGAAGATTAGATTGATGTACAGAGGCAGCAAACGCTAACTTGACGTTTAATTCGTTATGATAACTCAACTGCAATGCTGTAAATTGAGTTATCATGATGCTCCGGTCAGGTTAACGATTATTACACCTGTAGCAGGTATATTGTGATCCTACACCACAGTATCCAGGTGACCATATAACATATACTATGAGCTGAGCAGTGGGGACCTGCAATTTTATGGCCTTTCTAAGGTACTATATAGTATATTACTATATAGTATACACTCAGAGGTGCCCCTTCCATGAGGCAGCCTGAACCTGCTGCCTCAGGCGGCAGCCAGCAGAACCTCAGAGGGGCGGTGGTATTTAGTTTTTACCAACCATATTAATGGCTGGTAAAACATAATTGCTGGCTGCGAGCCAACCAGGTAGCAACCCTACAAGCAGTGCAGTCACTCAGGCGGCCACCGAGCTGTCAACAGTCTGCAACCCCTGACCCCCCCCAATGTCATTCCTGCATGCAGAATCCAACCGGTATGCAGTGCAGACACGAGGGGTGGACTCAGGGGTCACAGACTGATTCCAGCCCAGTAGTTGCCTGACTGCAGCTGCGGACTGTGTAAATGCACTGCCTGTGGGGTTTTTGCCTGGTTAAAAGTCCAATATGGGGGTCATTATTACTACTGGGGCCTTTATGGGGGCCACTATTTATACTGGGGCCACTAATATGGACACTATTACTACTGGGGCCATTATGGCAGACATGATTAATACTGGGGCCACTATTAGTTTTTAGACCACTATGGGGGGACATTTTTAATATTGAGATCACTATGGGGGGGTCACTATTACTACTGAGGCCACTATGGGGGCCACGATTACTACTGGGGCCATTAACGGGGTCACTGCTACTACTAGCGCCCCACGGGTCAATATTACTATTGAGACCACTCATGGGGGTCACTATGACCACTGGGACCACTACCTCTGCAAATAAGGAGTCATTATTACTATTGGGGCCACTACTGTGGGCATGATTACTCTATCAATTTAAGCAAATCAATTGGACCCCCATCGATGATATGTTAGGCTATGAGGTCTGGCTCTTGGTAGACACACAACTACTATAATAATGAGAAATAGAAAATTAACCCCTTCACTTCTGAGCCATTTTTCCAGTTTTTCATTGACATTTTTCATTCCTGCCTTTCGACACACTTTTTTATTTGTCCATTGACATTGCCGTAGGGGGACTTGTTTTTTTGTCGTACAAGTTGTATTTTTGTTAATGGTGCTATTTAACGTACGGAAATACTTCTAAAAATGTTTATGTTTGGTGAAAAAAAATTAAATTGTGTCGTTGTTTTTTGGGTTTTTGTTTTTGCAGCGTCCATGGTGCCATGAGTTGTTCCTTTTATTCTGTTGGTCAGTATGATGATGGCAACACTAAACTTATCTCTTTTTTTTTGTACAATTAAAAAATGAAGAAATTTTTAAACAAAAATTGCCTTAAGTTGCCATTTTATGAAAACCATAACTGTTTAGTTTTTTTTGATAGAGCAGTGTGGGGTTTCCTTTCTCTTCTTTTTGCTCTTCTATTGGCACCATTATGCAGTACTTGTGTTTTTGTTATTTTTTTATTCAATCTTTTTTTAGAGGCGATGTGATCAAAAATACACAATTCAGGCATAGTGTACATTTTTTGTTTTACATTTTTCACAGTCTGGGATATAAAATGTGATATTTTAATAGTTTAGACATTTACGGATGCAGCAATGCCAGTTATGCTTTTTTCTATTCTTTAGATTAAATTTTAAAATCAATTTTATTTTTAAATATTTAACAAAAAATGTATGAAACTTCATTTTACTTAAATTTTTTTTAGTCCTCATAGGGTACTTGAACCTGCGATTGTTTACTCACATATACAAGGAGTTGCTGATAAGGCAGGGGCTTTGCAATCTGGATTTGTTTACGGATCGCTGAAAGTTATATAATTTGAATGCTAACTCTTTACAACACTTTGTGAGCCCATGTTGGTGCAGTCTTATGCGCCATTCTTATGTTATGCAGGTCTTAAGACAACATGGCGGAGTCTGCAGCAGATTCCACTGCAAAGGAGAGCAGAGCAGCGATGAAGGTTCTGTTTCTGAAAAGCCAGAGTCATCCACGATGACACGATGCAGACATTAGACAACAAGTGCCCTTTGTGCTCCACAGTGAAAAATTTGGTTGGCAAATTTAAAACTGGTCCCTTCAACACCGATAATGAAGACCATCCGGGAGACCTTCAGTGGTGGCCGTTCCAGAAACCATAGATGCCATCGATGACATGATTCTGGAAGCCCGGGGAATTTCTGCTAAGATGATAGCCGAAGCCCTGAAGATTTCCAGGGAAAGAGTTGGGTCCATAATTCAGGATCTACTGGACAAGATTAAGGTGTCTGCCAAATGGGCCCCAAAATGTTTTTCAGCAGATCAAAAGCGTACCTGAGTACAAGCCTCTTGGGGAATTCGGCAGCGTTCTCGTCAGGATGCTGATGATGGATGAGACGTAGATTTTGATGTATGATCCTCCTGAGTGAAAAGACTGGAGACACGGTGGTCCCCATCTTCAAAGAAGTTCAGAGGGAAGAAGTTGTCATCAAAGGTGATGGCGTCTGTCTTCTGGGATAAAGATGGTATACTGCTTGTGGACAACCTTTCAAAGGGGTCTTCTATCCCAGCTGTGTATTGGCTGACCTGGGCTTTGAGGTGCTGGATCATCTACTAATTCACCTGATCCAGCACCTTCAAACCATCATTTGTTTTCAAATTTGAAGAAACACTTCAAGCGAACCAAATTTGCTCAATTTCTGACCCAATTGCATTGGCTGACACATGGTTTGCCACCCAACCAAAGGAATTCTTTCTGGATGGCTTGAAGAAGTTGCAACACCGCAGTGTAATGGTATCTCAGGGGACTTTGTAAAATAACTGTGAAGTTGCATTGTTCTATATCACTTTTTTTGTGTTTGAGGCCGCAGACTTATCAGCACCCCCTCGTATAACTTCTGTATTGCAGTATATTGTACTGCTAACATTAATTCATTAAGCCACAGGCAGGTCTTAATAGACTGCAATACATGACAGCTCTGGAAAACTTCACTAAGCTCTAAGCTGCACTGGCAACCATTAGCACCCCTCTAATCATACCTTGGTTGCCCGGTGGGAACAGGCGGGTGCCCTCTGCCCAACAGTTTAGGTGCCATAGTCAACATTCACTGTTACAACTAAAGGGTTAAACAAAGTTGCTTTTAGCTAGCTCCAATTGAGGTTGTTGCTGGCGGGTGTCAGCTATTTATCAGAAATCTCATCCGCTGAGTATGGAGCAGGCTTACGCAAAGGGGTTAAGGATTAACTATACTTTGTTCTCTTAAGCATAAAGTGTAGGGGCTGCACTGTCTGTATAAGAGGCAGCCGACTGCTCAGTCTGACTGTAGCATCTTCTGGCACTGGATAGGAGCCACGAGTGTAGTAGCCAAACAGGACTACGAAGTCCTACGAAGTCCATAGATATAAATCCCCATGTTCTGGATGGAACTGGAAAGGGCTGTAGAAAGCCCAGAGGGCGAGCTTGTAGCGTCTTGTTCCAAGCACATATTTCGCAAGAGGTGACATACCTCTTCACATCCCTCCTGCAGTCAGAAGTACTCAGGATAGCCAGGAATCTTTACTAGGAAGTCTCTGGTCACGGTACAGATGGAGGAGGTGGGTAGCATTGTCGGGAGGAAAACCAGGAGTCGTTATCGAAAAGTCTTAGGTCGCTTGTAGTAGAGAAGGAGAAGCAGAGCTAGATCACTGCTGGTGCAGTGGCAGGGTCAGGCTTTTATAATGAGCCTGATTAGATACAAGGCAGGGCCAGGACAGGGAGGCAAGAACTAGTTTAGAAGGAGCATGGAACAAGGCTAGGGTCAGCAGGGGAGCTTGTCTAGCAAGCTGGAAAGCTTACTGGTGAGAGACACCGTCCAGAGCACAGGAGGTCGCAGGTTTAAGTCCTGACAGTTGCCCCCTCCTTCCAGGACAACCTCTGAATGTCTCATGGGCTGGTTTTCATCGATACCTGTCATGGAATTCCCTGGTCAGCCTATGGCAGTGGTGGCGAACCTGTGGCACATGTGCCAGAGGGGGCACGCAGAGCCCTCTCTGCCGGCACACACTGCCGCCGGCCACCCACCACGCTAGTGAATACCGGCAGGGGCTGCGGCTCCCCTGCCGGTATTCACTCAGTAGAGCTGCTAGCACTGCTGATCCTGGCGCACACTGTATCATCAGTGTGCAGCCAGGATCCTCCCCCCACCACTGATGTCTCCTCTTAGGTCCACAAGAGCAGAGGGAGAAGGCGTCCCGCAACAAACTAACATCACAGTGTGCATCGGGATCAGCAGCAGTGCCAAGCAGAGGATGGGGGGTAAGTATATGGGTCTAAGGGGAGGTGCTATTACTACTGGAGGCCACTGTGGTATGTCACCATTTCTACTGGGGGCCACTGTGGGGTGTCACTATTACTACTGGGGGCCGCTGTGGGATGTCACTATTACTACTGGGGGCCACTGTGGCATGTCACTATTACTACTGGGGGCCACTGTGGGATGTCATTATTACTACTCGGGGCCGCTGTGGGGGGTCACCATTACCACTGGGGCCCCGTTTGGTGAGGTCACTATTACCACTGGGGCTGCTCTGGGGGGTCAGTATTACTGCTGGGGCCACTCTGGGGTGGTCCCTATCACTACTGGGATATGTTTACATGAGGCAAAAATGCTGCAAAATGTCCTCAGCGGAAATTTCCTTGGCAAATTCCAAAGCATTTCTGCATCCAAAAGCAGTCAAAATCTGCACCCAGCCTATTTTGAAACAGCCCTGTCCTTTTAAGAATGACGGGGCTAAAATCATATGGCATGATAAGCCGCGCCCCCTGATGTGTTGGAACTTTGCAATAAATAAGTGGGTTTTGGGTTGCAGTTTGGGCACTCGGTCTCTAAAAGGTTCGCCATCACTGGTCTAGGGGCATGGACATCGGAGGCTGGCTCCTAGGAATTTTCCTCTGGCCCATATCCCTACCACTGCACCAGGTACTGCAGTCTGCCTCTGTGCATTCGGGAGTCCAAGATCTTTTTCACAAGAAATTCATCTTGCCCTTGTACTTTTATGGAAGGGGAAAGTGGTTGCTGTCTTCCAGTGAAGGTGTTCTGTTGAAAAAGTTTCAGCAGGGAAACATGGAAGACAGGATGGATTCTGAGGCTCTCCGGGAGCTTTAAATGGAAGGCCACCTAGCTGACTTTTGCTGTGATTCGGAAGGATCCGATAAATGTTTGTCCGAGCTTGGGAGAAGGTACATGAGACTTTACATTTTTGATGGATAACCACAACTTATCACCCACTTGGAAGGTGGGGGCTACTTGGTGATGTCTGTCTGCCGCCTTCTCGTAAACATCTTGGGATTCCTATAAGGCTTCTTTCAACTTATATTGTGTTTCGGACAACGCCGTCAGTCTGAGATCGACCATGGGGACAGGAGTGTTGATTGGAAGGCCAGAAATGAAGACGTGATGAGTATCATAATTGGCGTAGAACGGGCTCTGGGTGGTTGAGCTGTGTTTGGCATTATTGTAGGTGAACTACGCCGTTGGTAAATAATCCATCCAGTCGTCCTGAAGATAAGAACTGAAGCAGCGGAGATACTGCTCCAGGGTTTGGTTTGTCCTCTCGGTTTGGCCGAAGAAATATTTTCGGTGGTTCCAAGGACTGTACAAAAATTTCTCCAGAATTTTGACGTGAACTCAACCCCTCTGTCAGAGACCACATAATCAGGAATTCCATGTAGCCTGAAAATCTCCCAGATCATCAACTCTGCGGTTTGCTCAGCGGCGGGATTTCCTTAGATGGGATGAAGTAGGCCATCTTCGTAAGCCGGTCCATAATGACAAGAATCGCAGTCATACCTTTTAAGAGGGGCAGATCTACAATGAAGTCCATAGATATAAATCCCTATGGTCTGGATGGAACTGAAAGGGGCCGAAGAAAACCCAGAGGGCAAGCTTGTGGCATCTTGTTGCAAGCACATATTTTGCAAGAGGGCTACCAGAAGGAATGAAGCAGGAATTCTAAAGTTCTTGTGAACCCAAGGTGACTGGAAAGCTGGGAATTATGGAGCAGTTTAAATACTTCGAGTCAACCAGTCTCAGGGACATATTGTTGGGCTTTTTGCATCCATACTCCATTCCTAAAAACACGGAGGGACGACTCAGGAAAGCGTCATTTTCGTATCCTTCTTTAATCTTAGCTAGTAGCTTGCACAATGCCCCTAAAATTTCTTGGTAACAGAATAGTGTAGTCCGTGTTTGATCCTCCTCCAGGATAAGGCGTCCAGCTTGAAATTTCTGGAACATGGTCGGAGACAACAACGTTGAACCTGGAGAAATTCTACGTTTTTATGATGAGTAGGGACTGTTACTGGGTGATGGGCTCCTTCCAGGAAGTGTCTCCATTCATTGAAAATGACTTTGATGGCCAGAAGCTTCTTGTTTTTCTTGTTTCTGACATCATAGTTCTTCTCTGCAGGTGACATGGTGTATGACAGAAATGCCCAAAGATGTAGTTGCCCCTACTGCAGAGACGGATGCGTCTACCTCAACAACAAAAGGCAATTCTGGTCTTGGATGGATCAGTACTGGGGTTGAAGTGAAAAGAGTCTTTAGTTTCTCTAAATCAGTATGTGCCTCCATGGAGCAAGAAAACACTTGTGCTTTCTTTGTGAGGGTTCCATGTGGTATCAGTCACCCAGCAACAGCAAGTTGCCATTGCTGTAGGTTATGTAACTTTCTTCAGCTGTGGCATAGTGATTGAGATCATCAAAGATCTCATCAATAGCAATAGTGAAGGCAATGAGGCTGTCAAGGAGATTACTGGTCTCTACATGCGACGGGGTTAGTCTCTACATGAGACATCTGGTATACATACAAGAACAATACACTCCTCTGAAGGAAGCCTTAGTCCCAATGTCCACAGGCAGGCTTGATTTGCAGAATCTGCGAGGGGCACCCGATTCCAACCTGCCTGTGGACATTCAGCCATAGGGTGTAATAAGGAATATGAAGGGTGCACTTTAATTGAGCCCTAGCCCCTTATTAGAGCCCCAGCCTTTTCTGTAGCCTCACTGCCAACCACGTGGGATTTTCTCATGTAACAGTGTGGGGAGTAAAGTGTGATTGTTCTTAGTAGGAGAAACCAGGTAATCTGGTAGATAAGATACCTTCTAATGTATTTAAAAATACATAATATTACAGCAAGCTTTCAGGTTCTTCTTATCAACCCTTCATCAGGCTAAAATGAAACTTGTTTGTATGGCACACAATTATAACATACAAATACAGAGGAGAGGGGGACACACTCCTCTCGATGTAAATAAATGTTCATACACAGAAATTTGAGACTTAAAATAACAGCAATCTGAGCAAAGAGATAAATGCTTAATCAGTCCACTGAGCTGAGGAATGTGACCGTTTTATGATGCCTGTTATCTCTACTTGAACTGCACATGGAAGGAGATTAAAAACACTACCTCTGCAGAACCACCTATTGGATGGCAACATTCTTGCAATCAGTTTCTGAATTTTTATGAGAAAAACAAAAAACAAACTATGATTGGGAAGAGGACACCCATCTTGACCTCCTTCAGACGTTTCATATTTTCCACTTATGGAAGAATCCCGGGCTGAGGTTCATTCCATTCTTGAGGGTATCAAACATAGCCATAAACTTATACTCCCAAATTCTTCTGTGACGCTGTGATTTGAAGATGCCCTTCAGTATAATAACTCTCATCTGCTCTATGTTGTGTCCGTGACCACAAAAATGTTTTCCCACAGGTAATTCCGTCTTTTCCTCACCAATTGAGTGGCAATGAGATCTGATCCTCACTCTCAGTTATTGTCCTGTTTCCTTGATTATAAAGCCCCCTAACAGGACATTTGCTGCACAGGATCAGGTAACCAACATCAGACGTGGAACATGTGAATGTCCGTGGGATCTTATAGTCCTGCTGTGTGTTGGGGATCCGTAGCCTGTCTGTGGTCAGTACATGTGAGCAGGTCCTGCAGCTCCTTACATTTCAGAGATAGGTTCCTTTTTGTGTGTTAGACAGCAATGCAGTCCTGATTATAAGTACCTCAAATTAGGGGGTTGCCTGTAACATAAGAGGGGAGGGTCCAGGAATATGGTGGTCAGACGGTCATCCTTGTGTCATCCTTGTGTAGGGTATGAATATGATACAGTATGGAGAGTATACTGAGAATGGTGTAATCAAGGAAAACATCCAGCGGAAGGAGATCCTGTGGATGGAAACAATTAATCACCGAAAGGGGTCAGAGGAGGATGTCAGGAATTGTTTTAACCAACAGGTGCTGCACAGTTGGGAACAACCAAATACAATGCTGGTGCTCCAACTAATTTTTCAGAACCCACAACACGCAGTTCGTTAGCACAGATGTTACATAACGGCAGACTCCAGTTCCAGCACCATTGTGTCTAAGAGAAACAGACAGGTGAGACTTCAACGGGCAAAAAAGTGGAAAATTGTATCAGTGAGCAGCGTAAAACCATCATCTGGTCAGAATGTTCCAAATTTCTGTTGCACCGTGCTGATGGGAACTCAGGATTTGGCGCAAGCAGCCTGAATCGATGAACATTTGTGATAACTACAAGAAGCTCTCGTGTTCGCATTTCCGCTAGAGCAGATTTTATGTTATCATAAAACGGCAACTTGAGACATACGAACTCCCTCTCTCTCCCTCTCCTTATGCTACGACTTCACGGACTCCCCTGGGGATTCTCACATAAGATTAAAATGAACTAAATCAATGGTCATTTCCACGGCGTCGTCAGACATGTGAAGTGTCGGCCCCGGCTGTCTAGGGCAGAATTATTCACACCTGGCGCATCCGATGAATAATGATAAATCTTCCATTTCTTTTATGGCCGTGGATGTTAATACTTCCTCGGAACATGAGAGTAATTTTCTGGAAAGTGCGATGATTTTTAGTGACTTACACCTGCTAATTACATCGCAGCACGATTTACAAGAATGAATGAATCTAAAGTCAATGCAGCAGATATCCTTCATAGAACATCCCTGGTGTCAGGAGGCTGCCGGGCGGCCGGCCAACATTACACGTTATACTATTAAAATAAGATTTATATTCCAGACGACGCTGAGGAGGATGGGGGCTGGTAAAACGAGACCGCCAAGGTTAAACCACAAGACACCCCAAAACTGGAAGCAAGGGCGTAAATAGGGGGTTGACAGGACGCATCCAATGAGTGGTGGTCAGGAAGCAAACACCAATAAGCCATGATGGCTGAGCCACAGCATCAAATTACAGTCTTAGCGCACTAAACAATATCTTTTCCCAACGTGAACACTCCAGAAGAAAGAGCAGACTGAGAGGACTGATGAAGTCATCACACTGGATCTGTGATGTCATCTGATGCGAGACATTCAATAGAAAAATATCTGCAGTAAGGAAAATCATCCATTGTTTGCGGACCCATCAGCATGATATATATTTTCACATTGGGAGCAGAATTATAGTAGTTGTATTCTTGTACATAGGAGGCAGTATTATAGTAGTTATATTTTTGTACATAGAGGCAGTATTATAGTAGTTAAATTTTTGTACATAGGGGGCAGTATTATAGTAGTTATATTCTTGTATATAGGGGCAGTATTATAGTAGTTATATTCTTGTACATAGGGGGCAGTATTATGGTAGTTATATTCTTGTACATAGGGGGCAGTATTATAGTAGTTATATTCTTGTACTTAGGAGGCAGTATTATAGTAGTTATATTCTTGTACATAGAGGCAGTATTATAGTAGTTACATTTTTGTACATAGGGGGCAGTATTATAGTAGTTATATTCTTGTACATAGGGGCAGTATTATAGTCATTATATTCTTGAACAAAGGGTGCAGTATTATAGTAGTTATATTCTTGTACATAGGGTGCAGTATTATAGTAGTTATATTCTTGTACATAGGGGGCAGTATTATAGTAGTTATATTCTTGTATATAGGGGGCAGTATTATAGTAGTTATATTCTTGTACATAAGGGGCAGTATTATAGTAGTTATATTCTTGTACATAGGGGACAGTATTGTAGTAGTTATATTCTTGTACATAGGTGGCAGTATTATAGTAGTTATATTCTTGTACATAGGAGGCAGTATTATAGTAGTTATATTCTTGTACATAGGGTGCAGTATTATAGTAGTTATATTCTTGTACATAGGGGGCAGTATTATAGTAGTTATATTCTTGTATATAGGGGGCAGTATTATAGTAGTTATATTCTTGTATATAGGAGCAGTATTATAGTAGTTATATTCTTGTACATAGGAACAGTATTATAGTCATTATATTCTTGTACATAGAGGGCAGTATTATAGTAGTTATATTCTTGTATATAGGGGCAGTATTATAGTAGTTATATTCTTGTACATAGGGGGCAGTATTATAGTAGTTATATTCTTGTACATAGGGGGCAGCATTATAGTAGTTATATTCTTGTAAATAGCAGCAGTATTATAGTCATTATATTCTTGTACATAGGGGGCAGTATTATAGTAGTTATATTCTTGTATATAGGGGCAGTATTATAGTAGTTATATTCTTGTACATAGGGGGCAGTATTATAGTAGTTATATACTGGTACACAGGGGGCAGTATTATAGTAGTTATATTCTTGTACATAGAGGGCAGTATTATAGTAGTTATATTCTTGTACATGGGGGGCAGTATTACAGTAGTTATATTCTTGTACATAGGGGGCAGTATTATAGTAGTTATATTCCTGTACATAGGAGCAGTATTATAGTAGTTATATTCTTGTACATAGGAGCAGTATTATAGTAGTTATATTCTTGTACATAGGGGGCAGTATTATAGTAGTTATATTCTTGTACATAGGGGGCAGTATTATAGTAGTTATATTCTTGTACATAGGGGGCAGTAATATAGTAGTTATATTCTTGTACATAGGGGGCAGTATTATAGTAGTTATATTCTTGTACATAGGGGGCAGTATTATAGTAGTTATATTCTTGTACATAGTGGGCAGTATTATAGTAGTTATATTCTTGTACATAGGGAGCAGTATTATAGTCTAGGGCGTAACTATAGAGGATGCAGGGGATGCGGTTGCCCCCGGGCCCTGAAGCCTTAGGGGATCCATAAGGCCTCTCTTCTCTATATAGGGAACCCAGTACTATGAGTAAAGCATTATAGTTGGGGGCCCTGTTACAAGTTTTGCATCGGGGCCCGGGAGCTTCAAGTTATGTCTCTGACTATAGTAGTTAAATTATTGTACATAGGGGGCAGTATTATAGAATTTATATTCTTGTACATAGGGGGCAGTATTATAGAAGTTATATTCTTGAACATAGGGGCAGTATTATAGTAGTTATATTCTTGAACATAGGGGCAGTATTATAGTAGTTATATTTTTGTACATAGGGGGCAGTATTATAGTAGTTATATTCTTGTACATAGGGAGCAGTATTATAGTAGTTATATTCTTGAACATAGGGGCAGTATTATAGTAGTTATATTTTTGTACATAGGGGGCAGTATTATAGTAGTTAAATTCTTGTACATAGGGGGCAGTATTATAGTAGTTATATTCTTGTACATAGAGGGCAGTATTACAGTAGTTATATTCTTGTACATAGAGGGCAGTATTACAGTAGTTATATTCTTGTACATAGGAGGCAGTATTATAGTAGTTATATTCTTGTACATAGGAGGCAGTATTATAGTAGTTATATTCTTGTACATAGGTGGCAGTATTATAGTAGTTATATTCTTGTACATAGGGGGCAGTATTATAGTAGTTATATTCTTGTACATAGGTGGCAGTATTATAGTAGTTATATTCTTGTACATAGGAGGCAGTATTATAGTAGTTATATTCTTGTACATAGGAGGCAGTATTATAGTAGTTATATTCTTGTACATAGGGAGCAGTATTATAGGAGTTATATTCTTGTACATAGGGAGCAGTATTATAGGAGTTATATTCTTGTACATAGGGAGCAGTATTATAGTAGTTATATTCTTGTACATAGAGGGCAATATTATAGTAGTTATATCCTTGTACATAGGGGGCAGTATTATAGTAGTTATATTCTTGTACATAGGGGGCAGTATTATAGTAGTTATATAATTGTACATAGGGGGCTGTATTATAGTAGTTATATTCTTGTACATAGGAGCAGTATTATAGTAGTTATATTCTTGTACATAGTAGCAGTATTATAGTAGTTATATTCTTGTACATAGGAGGCAGTATTATAGTAGTTATATTCTTGTACATATTTGGCAGTGTTATAGTAGTTATATTCTTGTACATAGGGGGCAGTATTATAGTAGTTATATTCTTGTACATAGGGGCAGTATTATAGTAGTTATATTCTTGTACGTAGGAGCAGTATTATAGTAGTTATATTCTTGTACATAGGTGGCAGTATTATAGTAGTTATATTCTTGTACATAGGAGGCAGTATTATAGTAGTTATATTCTTGTACATAGGGGGCAGTATTATAGTAGTTATATTCTTGTACATAGGTGGCAGTATTACAGTAGTTATATTCTTGTACATAGGGGGCAGTATTACAGTAGTTATATTCTTGTACATAGGGGGCAGTATTATAGTAGTTATATTCTTGTACATAGGGGGCAGTGTTATAGTAGTTATATTCTTGTACATAGGAGGCAGTATTATAGTAGTTATATTCTTGTACATAGGGGGCAGTATTATAGTAGTTATATTCTTGTACATAGGAGGCAGTATTATAGTAGTTATATTCTTGTACATAGGTGGCAGTATTATAGTAGTTATATTCTTGTACATAGGAGGCAGTATTATAGTAGTTATATTCTTGTACATAGGGGGCAGTATTATAGTAGTTATATTCTTGTACATAGGTGGCAGTATTACAGTAGTTATATTCTTGTACATAGGGGGCAGTATTACAGTAGTTATATTCTTGTACATAGGGTGCAGTATTATAGTAGTTATATTCTTGTACATAGGAGGCAGTATTATAGTAGTTATATTCTTGTACATAGGGGGCAGTATTATAGTAGTTATATTCTTGTACATAGGGGGCAGTGTTATAGTATTCATATTTTTTTTCATATGGGGTGTAAGGATATTTCAGACCTTCTGTGTCTTCCTGTTGGCAGCTCCGTAATGTAAGGAGAGGTTCCCTGTATTCCTTGGCTCTTCAGGCGATGTTTCCTTAGTTTTGGAGCAGCTGCATTCAATGTGCGTTCTCTGCAAAACAAATGATTGCCTCGATCTCCTCATTAATTTAGATAAAAACTGCAGAGTGTGGAGGGAGAAGAGCAGAAAGCGCGGCTGCTTTTGCCTCATACATCTGCTTAACAAACTGCACACCCGTCCAGACTCCATTATCTGTTTAAAGAGCTAAACCTGCGAGGTTATTTTTAATACAAGGGAATTGTGGAGTTATTAGTGGTATAAACGGCTTTGGGGACGGCTGCGGGGAGCAATGTGCAGCCGCTCTGTGTCTCTAGGCCTTGCAGATATTTTAGGGAAATGTGGAAAATTCAATTCAGAAACAGTAGAGGGAATTTTTGGACTTTTTATATATTTGAGTAAGGGATCAATGGAGACTGTACTGGGTGAAAAGCTGGGTCTACTACTGGTGTCCCCTCCACCCTCGTACGTTAAAAACACTGATTAGAAGATACAACTGAATACCTGAAAGTTACCTGATTTCACCCACTGCTATTGCAAAATGCATCGATCTTTCTTACAGCAGCCCGTGGATCCCTTTACCTGCATGAAGGATCTCAGCAACACTCAGGGAAGTAGCCAAAGGTCCATGGGCAAAAGTTTGTCCTGGGTCCAACCCCAACCACTTTTTCATGGCTACCACCTGAGGTCCGTCCGGAGTTTTCTGCTGCAATGCTGGACCTCCTAAGTGGCACATTGATGCAGCCAGCGTTTTTCTATGATCTTAAAATCATATGTATTGACAGCCCACCTACCCAACCTCCAAAAAAATGCATATATTTAAATACAGCATATCTGCAGGACACCTTCTACAACATAGCAGGCTCGGATACTTCAGCTCTGCTCTACTATACCCCATATAATGGCATCACCATATAATAGTCAGATACCAGCTCTAAACAGTCAAGGGTTTACAGTTACCTCCCCTGATAGTAAATCACAGTGCAGCTGCAGCGTCCGAGGAGCCGGCCCACAGCTGAGGAGATGGCAGGGTAGGTCAAGGCTTCTGTCACGGTGGCTCTACCATCTCCTCCCCTGAGGGTAGCTCAGGACCCATCCAAGTTACTGCCGGGGTAGGTTACAGGGAAAAGGGTAACTAGCGGTTACCTTACAGTCCGTTGTCACTCGTGACGCCACCATTCCATCCTCTGCGGTGAATCTTGAGGTGAAAATGAAGTAGTCCACGCACAGGGATAACTTTCTGGGCAAACCAGGAACAGTCGGTAATGTCTGTTTACTTAATTCCAACAAAGTTCCAACCAATAACGGTAGCAGTTCGGAAAACACGTTACACTTTTTGAAGGTGGTGTGACTGTGAAGATTTCTTGGGTTTATCTAGACAATCCACAGTCCCAGTTATCTGTGAGATCCTGCTCCCGACAAACTCTCTCTCTTTCTAACTCTCTACCAGTCATCACTCACTCACTCTTCTGGCATCCTTCTCCTTCTCTCTCACTCTCAGTGCTTAGTGGTAGCACCAGCACATTCTGGGTACCACAAGCCCAGGCCAGACTGAGGAATACCTCTTAGCCTCTTCCATTCTGGACCACACAGACCAGACAGTGTCTGTGTAGCTCACTCACTGACATCCTCTTGATAACTCTCTGTCTCTTGTAAGAAGAACCAGAAGCAGACTGACTTGCATACACTTTGCAAACACTTATGCATAGCACAATCACATGACTTACAACAAGATACATTTTTCAGACATAACCCAGATGTTAACCCATTCAGTGCTGCAGAGGTGCAATACACATCAAATGCATGCAACTTAAAAGACACTGACAATACGATTGCACAAGACACACATTTAACATTATGGAGGGGCCCCGTTGACACGGGGCCACCATACAGCTACGTACAGTGTTGGTGGTTACCTGCAGTTTTCACAGGTGACATCTGTTCTGATTGGATTCGCAGACCATTTCACCTTTTTGTTCTCCACCTGAGCCTAGACCACCATAAAAACTGCTTCTAGCCATGACTTGCCTCTTCACACTTTCCCCATTAGATTTGCCACCTGGCCGGTAGACCGCCGTACCCTAGAGACTGGTGTTGGTATTAATTTTTTATTGACCAGATTAGAGTCCAATAAAAAAAGGATTAACTGGTGTGAACATCTCCAAACGGACAGCAACCATATCATCTAGCGTTAACTAACTCGGAATCTCTGGTTGTGATGCCAATGCAGCGATCAAAGAAGATCCTCACTCGTACCCTTCCCGGGCGACTGAGTTTCTGTAAGTACTGTACTCAGCACAGATGCTTGGGGGGAGGATTGAGGATCTGTGACTGCCTCCCGACCGGAGCTTTACAATGAGTTATAGGTTATAGTGTTGGATGACATGATTTCTGCCCAGCCGGAGGTTCAGAAGTGGGGAGGGCAATTTGAAGAGGGCCCTATTACTGCTGGGGCCAGTAAGAGGAGACTTATTACTGCTGGGACCACTAAGGGGACCTATTACTACTAGGGCTACTAAAGGGGCCCCTATTACTACTGGAGCCACTAAAAGGGGCTGTAATATTACTGGGGCCACTGGGAGGGGGCACCATTACTACTGGGACCACTGGAATACCAGAGCTAAAAACATGTTGTGATAAGCCACACCCCTAATTTTGCCCCCTTTACCTTGGCTGGTATTTCTTGGTGATAAATGTAGCAACCCGATTCCCTATCCTGCTGTTACTCCTTCCTCTAAGTGTCTCTCCATACTAATAGTGCATCCTTCTGTGCCCCACAAAGTAATAATATTTTCTAATGCAGCAGATTTGTTGCTGATGTTTCTGCTCTGCTACTGAAAATCAGTTCCATACAGATGAATGGTGTTTCCGCATTATGCGCATGGATTACATCAAACCCCATCAGACGGATGGGGCAGCCACAGAAATATATGCAACAATCTGTAGTGTGTGAACAGACCCAAACAGTGTGTGAATTAGACCTTTTTGAGAACATAGAAAATATTGACAATTGACTATCCGCCACCGGCCCCTTCCCAGCCCGCCTCCACCTGATCTTCGCCGCATCCAGGCTGCCTGAATTGCCCAGGTTTTACTGAAACAGCTGAGCGGACTCCATAAAAAATAGGCCATCTGAATAACATCATAGGTTATTATGGGGCTGTGAGGTTTCCATGAGATACACAGACAGCACACATCCCATTCTCTTTATTGAAAATCCAGACAGACATAGAGGAACAAGAAGCATGGGCCGTCTTACATGTTGCCTTTCTTCTCTTGCGCATAGAAATTTTGCGTGAGAAACACACTCGTGAGAACAAAACCATTGAAATCAATGGCTTCACTTCGCCATGTTTTATGGGGGCGTGATTTTCACGAGCACAACACCTTTCTGCAAGCATGTTCATCTGTTTAAGCCCTTAAAGGTAGAAGTTCATCAGAAATGGATAGATTTGGTCATTTTTTGAATACCTGCAACTATTTTCAAGTTATAGATGATGTCATTTTGAGTATTAATAAAGTTATGTTGGGGTACGTGGTGCAATAAATACTAATTACCTGTCTTTTCAGGTATTAGAAAATGCTGTTAACAACCCAGGACAGAAGCGAGACCATCCTGACGGTCGATGACAGAAGTTCACAAGAGGTGTCCGAGGCTTTCAATGAAGAAGAGCCAGGAAGATGTCAGTGAGAGGACGAAGTGTCAGGAGGCTGGTCAGGAGTTCAAGCAGACTGGTCAGGAGTTCAAGGAGGCTGGTCAGGAGTCCAAGGAGACTGGTCAGGAGTCCAAGGAGGCTGGTCAGGAGTCCAAGGAGGCTGGTCAGGAGTTCAAGAAGACTGGTCAGGAGTCCAAGGAGACTGGTCAGGAGTCCAAGGAGACTGGTCAGGAGTCCAAGGAGACTGGTAGTGTCCAGGACAAGCCAGCCGCCTGAGCAGCGTTCCCCATCCCCAGGTTTCAACAGCTGTGCTTTTGGACTCTTTGTAAAACAGCTAGCATAGTTTTCAATACTTGGGGATCAGAAACACTGCTCAGACGACCAGTTCTCCATTTGTACTAACCTTTCCATCAAGTTCTATCTACTTTCGTCACTAAAGGTGAGCTAGTCCATTGCCGGGGGAAAAGGGTGGGTGGGGGTCTGTGTCATCAGGGCCGGCCAGAGATCCTTATGAGCAGGTTTGGAGCAGAGCCTGGAGCTCCAGTGATCAGCCCAGCTCAGCTTGTCGCACGCACAGCGCATCAACATAAGCATCCTCCACCGTCTCCAGCACCTACTCTGAGAGCCAAAGACGGGAAGAGGAGTGGGGCTATGTTATGCATGCTATGTATATTCTCAGGCAGCAGCCAGTGACTAAGAAATAGTTTTTGTGTTGCTAGCCGCATAGTTTCTGTGATGGGCACAGATGGGGCAGCCTTGGCCACTATTGTGGTGAGGTGAACCTTTGTGCACCCAAGCCTTAGGGAACCTGTTGCAACTATAACCTCAGTTACCCTTGTAGCTACACTACTAGTAACACATACAATCACCAAATATCTAATTAGTATGAAAAAATAAATTGCAGACAGAGAGGAGGGGAAGAGGGGGATGCAGCTGCAGCTTCTCTCTCTGATTGTAGCACTACATGCTGTGATAGGGGGGAG